>NW_026263170.1:0-239716 GCF_947179515.1 Apodemus sylvaticus
ACAACGTTGTAGTTTTGGAGATACAAGCTAATTTTGTACTATGCGTTATTTCTTCTCGTAAAGAGTTTCCAATGCGTACGTATATGTCTTTACTCTGCAAAACTGTATTTCCTTATGAAGTGGTATTCTTACATATCCTTTCGAGAGAAAACTGTCCTGTGCCTTCTCTTTTGAGGCTACACACTTAGACATACACGCAACATGAAAGCTTTTCGACTTACAACGTGTTGTTTAGGAAAAACAAGATAATTTCGCACGATGCGGGATTTCCTTAAAACGTGATTTTCTGAAAAATTTTGACGAAAGAAAATTCTCCTTTTGGTTCTCTTTAGATGCTACATGTTAAGACGTACACGCCACAACAATTCTTTTCGAGATACAACGTGTAGTTTTGGAGATACAAGCTAATTTTGTACTATGCGTTATTTCTTCTCGTAAAGAGTTTCCAATGCGTACGTATATGTCTTTACTCTGCAAAACTGTATTTCCTTATGAAGTGGTATTCTTACATATCCTTTTGAGAGAAAACTGTCCTGTGCCTTCTCTTTTGAGGCTACACACTTAGACATACACGCAACATGAAAGCTTTTCGACTTACAACGTGTTGTTTAGGAAAAACAAGATAATTTCGCACGATGCGGGATTTCCTTAAAACGTGATTTTCTGAAAAATTTTGACGAAAGAAAATTCTCCTTTTGGTTCTCTTTAGATGCTACATGTTAAGACGTACACGCCACAACAATTCTTTTCGAGATACAACGTGTAGTTTTGGAGATACAAGCTAATTTTGTACTATGCGTTATTTCTTTTCGTAAAGAGTTTCCAATGCGTACGTATATGTCTTTACTCTGCAAAACTGTATTTACTTATGAAGTGGTATTCTTACATATCCTTTCGAGAAAAACTGTCCTGTGCCTTCTCTTTTGAGGCTACACACTTAGACATACACGCAACATGAAAGCTTTTCGACTTACAACGTGTTGTTTAGGAAAAACAAGATAATTTCGCACGATGTGGGATTTCCTTAAAACGTGATTTTCTGAAAAATTTTGACGAAAGAAAATTCTCCTTTTGGTTCTCGTTAGACGCTACATGTTAAGACGTACATGCCACAGCAATTCTTTTCGAGATACAACGTGTAGTTTTGGAGATACAAGCTAATTTTGTACTATGCGTTATTTCTTCTCGTAAGAGTTTCCAATGCGTACGTATATGTCTTTACTCTGCAAAACTGTATTTCCTTATGAAGTGGTATTCTTACATATCCTTTCGAGAGAAAACTGTCCTGTGCCTTCTCTTTTGAGGCTACACACTTAGACATACACGCAACATGAAAGCATTTCGACTTACAACGTGTTGTTTAGGAAAAACAAGATAATTTCGCACGATGCGGGATTTCCTTAAAACGTGATTTTCTGAAAAATTTGACGAAAGAAAATCCTCCTTCTGGTTCTCTTTAGACGCTACATGTTAAGACGTACACGCCACAACAATTCTTTTCGAGATACAACGTGTAGTTTTGGAGATACAAGCTAATTTTGTACTATGCGTTATTTCTTCTCCTAAAGAGTTTCCAATGCGTACGTATATGTCTTTACTCTGCAAAACTGTATTTCCTTATGAAGTGGTATTCTTACATATCCTTTCGAGAGAAAACTGTCCTGTGCCTTCTCTTTTGAGGCTACACACTTAGACATACACGCAACATTGAAAGCTTTTCGACTTACAACGTGTTGTTTAGGAAAAACAAGATAATTTCGCACGATGCGGATTTCCTTAAAACGTGATTTTCTGAAAAATTTTGACGAAAGAAAATTCTCCTTTTGGTTCTCTTTAGATGCTACATGTTAAGACGTACACGCCACAACATTCTTTTCGAGATACAACGTGTAGTTTTGGAGATACAAGCTAATTTTGTACTATGCGTTATTTCTTCTCGTAAAGAGTTTCCAATGCGTACGTATATGTCTTTACTCTGCAAAACTGTATTTCCTTATGAAGTGGTATTCTTACATATCCTTTCGAGAGAAAACTGTCCTGTGCCTTCTCTTTTGAGGCTACACACTTAGACATACACGCAACATGAAAGCTTTTCGACTTACAACGTGTTGTTTAGGAAAAACAAGATAATTTCGCACGATGCGGGATTTCCTTAAAACGTGATTTTCTGAAAAATTTTGACGAAAGAAAATTCTCCTTTTGGTTCTCGTTAGACGCTACATGTTAAGACGTACATGCCACAGCAATTCTTTTCGAGATACAACGTGTAGTTTTGGAGATACAAGCTAATTTTGTACTATGCGTTATTTCTTCTCGTAAAGAGTTTCCAATGCGTACGTATATGTCTTTACTCTGCAAAACTGTATTTCCTTATGAAGTGGTATTCTTACATATCCTTTCGAGAGAAAACTGTCCTGTGCCTTCTCTTTTGAGGCTACACACTTAGACATACACGCAACATGAAAGCATTTCGACTTACAACGTGTTGTTTAGGAAAAACAAGATAATTTCGCACGATGCGGGATTTCCTTAAAACGTGATTTTCTGAAAAATTTTGACGAAAGAAAATTCTCCTTCTGGTTCTCTTTAGACGCTACATGTTAAGACGTACACGCCACAACAATTCTTTTCGAGATACAACGTGTAGTTTTGGAGATACAAGCTAATTTTGTACTATGCGTTATTTCTTCTCGTAAAGAGTTTCCAATGCGTACGTATATGTCTTTACTCTGCAAAACTGTATTTCCTTATGAAGTGGTATTCTTACATATCCTTTCGAGAGAAAACTGTCCTGTGCCTTCTCTTTTGAGGCTACACACTTAGACATACACGCAACATGAAAGCTTTTCGACTTACAACGTGTTGTTTAGGAAAAACAAGATAATTTCGCACGATGCGGGATTTCCTTAAAACGTGATTTTCTGAAAAATTTTGACGAAAGAAAATTCTCCTTCTGGTTCTCTTTAGACGCTACATGTTAAGACGTACACGCCACAACAATTCTTTTCGAGATACAACGTGTAGTTTTGGAGATACAAGCTAATTTTGTACTATGCGTCATTTCTTCTCGTAAAGAGTTTCCAATGCGTACGTATATGTCTTTACTCTGCAAAACTGTATTTCCTTATGAAGTGGTATTCTTACATATCCTTTCGAGAGAAAACTGTCCTGTGCCTTCTCTTTTGAGGCTACACACTTAGACATACACGCAACATGAAAGCTTTTCGACTTACAACGTGTTGTTTAGGAAAAACAAGATAATTTCGCACGATGCGGGATTTCCTTAAAACGTGATTTTCTGAAAAATTTTGACGAAAGAAAATTCTCCTTTTGGTTCTCTTTAGATGCTACATGTTAAGACGTACACGCCACAACAATTCTTTTCGAGATACAACGTGTAGTTTTGGAGATACAAGCTAATTTTGTACTATGCGTTATTTCTTCTCGTAAAGAGTTTCCAATGCGTACGTATATGTCTTTACTCTGCAAAACTGTATTTCCTTATGAAGTGGTATTCTTACATATCCTTTCGAGAGAAAACTGTCCTGTGCCTTCTCTTTTGAGGCTACACACTTAGACATACACGCAACATGAAAGCTTTTCGACTTACAACGTGTTGTTTAGGAAAAACAAGATAATTTCGCACGATGCGGGATTTCCTTAAAACGTGATTTTCTGAAAAATTTTGACGAAAGAAAATTCTCCTTCTGGTTCTCTTTAGACGCTACATGTTAAGACGTACACGCCACAACAATTCTTTTCGAGATACAACGTGTAGTTTTGGAGATACAAGCTAATTTTGTACTATGCGTCATTTCTTCTCGTAAAGAGTTTCCAATGCGTACGTATATGTCTTTACTCTGCAAAACTGTATTTCCTTATGAAGTGGTATTCTTACATATCCTTTCGAGAGAAAACTGTCCTGTGCCTTCTCTTTTGAGGCTACACACTTAGACATACACGCAACATGAAAGCTTTTCGACTTACAACGTGTTGTTTAGGAAAAACAAGATAATTTCGCACGATGCGGGATTTCCTTAAAACGTGATTTTCTGAAAAATTTTGACGAAAGAAAATTCTCCTTTTGGTTCTCTTTAGATGCTACATGTTAAGACGTACACGCCACAACAATTCTTTTCGAGATACAACGTGTAGTTTTGGAGATACAAGCTAATTTTGTACTATGCGTTATTTCTTCTCGTAAAGAGTTTCCAATGCGTACGTATATGTCTTTACTCTGCAAAACTGTATTTCCTTATGAAGTGGTATTCTTACATATCCTTTCGAGAGAAAACTGTCCTGTGCCTTCTCTTTTGAGGCTACACACTTAGACATACACGCAACATGAAAGCTTTTCGACTTACAACGTGTTGTTTAGGAAAAACAAGATAATTTCGCACGATGCGGGATTTCCTTAAAACGTGATTTTCTGAAAAATTTTGACGAAAGAAAATTCTCCTTTTGGTTCTCGTTAGACGCTACATGTTAAGACGTACATGCCACAGCAATTCTTTTCGAGATACAACGTGTAGTTTTGGAGATACAAGCTAATTTTGTACTATGCGTTATTTCTTCTCGTAAAGAGTTTCCAATGCGTACGTATATGTCTTTACTCTGCAAAACTGTATTTCCTTATGAAGTGGTATTCTTACATATCCTTTTGAGAGAAAACTGTCCTGTGCCTTCTCTTTTGAGGCTACACACTTAGACATACACGCAACATGAAAGCATTTCGACTTACAACGTGTTGTTTAGGAAAAACAAGATAATTTCGCACGATGCGGGATTTCCTTAAAACGTGATTTTCTGAAAAATTTTGACGAAAGAAAATCCTCCTTCTGGTTCTCTTTAGACGCTACATGTTAAGACGTACACGCCACAACAATTCTTTTCGAGATACAACGTGTAGTTTTGGAGATACAAGCTAATTTTGTACTATGCGTTATTTCTTCTCGTAAAGAGTTTCCAATGCGTACGTATATGTCTTTACTCTGCAAAACTGTATTTCCTTATGAAGTGGTATTCTTACATATCCTTTCGAGAGAAAACTGTCCTGTGCCTTCTCTTTTGAGGCTACACACTTAGACATACACGCAACATGAAAGCTTTTCGACTTACAACGTGTTGTTTAGGAAAAACAAGATAATTTCGCACGATGCGGGATTTCCTTAAAACGTGATTTTCTGAAAAATTTTGACGAAAGAAAATTCTCCTTTTGGTTCTCTTTAGATGCTACATGTTAAGACGTACACGCCACAACAATTCTTTTCGAGATACAACGTGTAGTTTTGGAGATACAAGCTAATTTTGTACTATGCGTTATTTCTTCTCGTAAAGAGTTTCCAATGCGTACGTATATGTCTTTACTCTGCAAAACTGTATTTCCTTATGAAGTGGTATTCTTACATATCCTTTCGAGAGAAAACTGTCCTGTGCCTTCTCTTTTGAGGCTACACACTTAGACATACACGCAACATGAAAGCTTTTCGACTTACAACGTGTTGTTTAGGAAAAACAAGATAATTTCGCACGATGCGGGATTTCCTTAAAACGTGATTTTCTGAAAAATTTTGACGAAAGAAAATTCTCCTTTTGGTTCTCGTTAGACGCTACATGTTAAGACGTACATGCCACAGCAATTCTTTTCGAGATACAACGTGTAGTTTTGGAGATACAAGCTAATTTTGTACTATGCGTTATTTCTTCTCGTAAAGAGTTTCCAATGCGTACGTATATGTCTTTACTCTGCAAAACTGTATTTCCTTATGAAGTGGTATTCTTACATATCCTTTTGAGAGAAAACTGTCCTGTGCCTTCTCTTTTGAGGCTACACACTTAGACATACACGCAACATGAAAGCATTTCGACTTACAACGTGTTGTTTAGGAAAAACAAGATAATTTCGCACGATGCGGGATTTCCTTAAAACGTGATTTTCTGAAAAATTTTGACGAAAGAAAATTCTCCTTCTGGTTCTCTTTAGACGCTACATGTTAAGACGTACACGCCACAACAATTCTTTTCGAGATACAACGTGTAGTTTTGGAGATACAAGCTAATTTTGTACTATGCGTTATTTCTTCTCGTAAAGAGTTTCCAGGCGTACGTATATGTCTTTACTCTGCAAAACTGTATTTCCTTATGAAGTGGTATTCTTACATATCCTTTCGAGAGAAAACTGTCCTGTGCCTTCTCTTTTGAGGCTACACACTTAGACATACACGCAACATGAAAGCTTTTCGACTTACAACGTGTTGTTTAGGAAAAACAAGATAATTTCGCACGATGCGGGATATCCTTAAAACGTGATTTTCTGAAAAATTTTGACGAAAGAAAATTCTCCTTCTGGTTCTCTTTAGACGCTACATGTTAAGACGTACACGCCACAACAATTCTTTTCGAGATACAACGTGTAGTTTTGGAGATACAAGCTAATTTTGTACTATGCGTCATTTCTTCTCGTAAAGAGTTTCCAATGCGTACGTATATGTCTTTACTCTGCAAAACTGTATTTCCTTATGAAGTGGTATTCTTACATATCCTTTCGAGAGAAAACTGTCCTGTGCCTTCTCTTTTGAGGCTACACACTTAGACATACACGCAACATGAAAGCTTTTCGACTTACAACGTGTTGTTTAGGAAAAACAAGATAATTTCGCACGATGCGGGATTTCCTTAAAACGTGATTTTCTGAAAAATTTTGACGAAAGAAAATTCTCCTTTTGGTTCTCTTTAGATGCTACATGTTAAGACGTACACGCCACAACAATTCTTTTCGAGATACAACGTGTAGTTTTGGAGATACAAGCTAATTTTGTACTATGCGTTATTTCTTCTCGTAAAGAGTTTCCAATGCGTACGTATATGTCTTTACTCTGCAAAACTGTATTTCCTTATGAAGTGGTATTCTTACATATCCTTTCGAGAGAAAACTGTCCTGTGCCTTCTCTTTTGAGGCTACACACTTAGACATACACGCAACATGAAAGCTTTTCGACTTACAACGTGTTGTTTAGGAAAAACAAGATAATTTCGCACGATGCGGGATTTCCTTAAAACGTGATTTTCTGAAAAATTTTGACGAAAGAAAATTCTCCTTTTGGTTCTCTTTAGATGCTACATGTTAAGACGTACACGCCACAACAATTCTTTTCGAGATACAACGTGTAGTTTTGGAGATACAAGCTAATTTTGTACTATGCGTTATTTCTTCTCGTAAAGAGTTTCCAATGCGTACGTATATGTCTTTACTCTGCAAAACTGTATTTCCTTATGAAGTGGTATTCTTACATATCCTTTCGAGAGAAAACTGTCCTGTGCCTTCTCTTTTGAGGCTACACACTTAGACATACACGCAACATGAAAGCTTTTCGACTTACAACGTGTTGTTTAGGAAAAACAAGATAATTTCGCACGATGCGGGATTTCCTTAAAACGTGATTTTCTGAAAAATTTTGACGAAAGAAAATTCTCCTTTTGGTTCTCTTTAGATGCTACATGTTAAGACGTACACGCCACAACAATTCTTTTCGAGATACAACGTGTAGTTTTGGAGATACAAGCTAATTTTGTACTATGCGTTATTTCTTCTCGTAAAGAGTTTCCAATGCGTAAGTATATGTCTTTACTCTGCAAAACTGTATTTCCTTATGAAGTGGTATTCTTACATATCCTTTCGAGAGAAAACTGTCCTGTGCCTTCTCTTTTGAGGCTACACACTTAGACATACACGCAACATGAAAGCTTTTCGACTTACAACCTGTTGTTTAGGAAAAACAAGATAATTTCGCACGATGCGGGATTTCCTTAAAACGTGATTTTCTGAAAAATTTTGACGAAAGAAAATTCTCCTTTTGGTTCTCTTTAGGTGCTACATGTTAAGACGTACACGCCACAACAATTCTTTTCGAGATACAACGTGTAGTTTTGGAGATACAAGCTAATTTTGTACTATGCGTTATTTCTTCTCGTAAAGAGTTTCCAATGCGTACGTATATGTCTTTACTCTGCAAAACTGTATTTCCTTATGAAGTGGTATTCTTACATATCCTTTCGAGAGAAAACTGTCCTGTGCCTTCTCTTTTGAGGCTACACACTTAGACATACACGCAACATGAAAGCTTTTCGACTTACAACGTGTTGTTTAGGAAAAACAAGATAATTTCGCACGATGCGGGATTTCCATAAAACGTGATTTTCTGAAAAATTTTGACGAAAGAAAATTCTCCTTTTGGTTCTCTTTAGATGCTACATGTTAAGACGTACACGCCACAACAATTCTTTTCGAGATACAACGTGTAGTTTTGGAGATACAAGCTAATTTTGTACTATGCGTCATTTCTTCTCGTAAAGAGTTTCCAATGCGTACGTATATGTCTTTACTCTGCAAAACTGTATTTCCTTATGAAGTGGTATTCTTACATATCCTTTCGAGAGAAAACTGTCCTGTGCCTTCTCTTTTGAGGCTACACACTTAGACATACACGCAACATGAAAGCTTTTCGACTTACAACGTGTTGTTTAGGAAAAACAAGATAATTTCGCACAATGCGGGATTTCCTTAAAACGTGATTTTCTGAAAAATTTTGACGAAAGAAAATTCTCCTTTTGGTTCTCTTTAGATGCTACATGTTAAGACGTACACGCCACAACAATTCTTTTCGAGATACAACGTGTAGTTTTGGAGATACAAGCTAATTTTGTACTATGCGTCATTTCTTCTCGTAAAGAGTTTCCAATGCGTACGTATATGTCTTTACTCTGCAAAACTGTATTTCCTTATGAAGTGGTATTCTTACATATCCTTTCGAGAGAAAACTGTCCTGTGCCTTCTCTTTTGAGGCTACACACTTAGACATACACGCAACATGAAAGCTTTTCGACTTACAACGTGTTGTTTAGGAAAAACAAGATAATTTCGCACGATGCGGGATTTCCTTAAAACGTGATTTTCTGAAAAATTTTGACGAAAGAAAATTCTCCTTTTGGTTCTCTTTAGATGCTACATGTTAAGACGTACACGCCACAACAATTCTTTTCGAGATACAACGTGTAGTTTTGGAGATACAAGCTAATTTTGTACTATGCGTTATTTCTTCTCGTAAAGAGTTTCCAATGCGTAAGTATATGTCTTTACTCTGCAAAACTGTATTTCCTTATGAAGTGGTATTCTTACATATCCTTTCGAGAGAAAACTGTCCTGTGCCTTCTCTTTTGAGGCTACACACTTAGACATACACGCAACATGAAAGCTTTTCGACTTACAACCTGTTGTTTAGGAAAAACAAGATAATTTCGCACGATGCGGGATTTCCTTAAAACGTGATTTTCTGAAAAATTTTGACGAAAGAAAATTCTCCTTTTGGTTCTCTTTAGGTGCTACATGTTAAGACGTACACGCCACAACAATTCTTTTCGAGATACAACGTGTAGTTTTGGAGATACAAGCTAATTTTGTACTATGCGTTATTTCTTCTCGTAAAGAGTTTCCAATGCGTACGTATATGTCTTTACTCTGCAAAACTGTATTTCCTTATGAAGTGGTATTCTTACATATCCTTTCGAGAGAAAACTGTCCTGTGCCTTCTCTTTTGAGGCTACACACTTAGACATACACGCAACATGAAAGCTTTTCGACTTACAACGTGTTGTTTAGGAAAAACAAGATAATTTCGCACGATGCGGGATTTCCATAAAACGTGATTTTCTGAAAAATTTTGACGAAAGAAAATTCTCCTTTTGGTTCTCTTTAGATGCTACATGTTAAGACGTACACGCCACAACAATTCTTTTCGAGATACAACGTGTAGTTTTGGAGATACAAGCTAATTTTGTACTATGCGTCATTTCTTCTCGTAAAGAGTTTCCAATGCGTACGTATATGTCTTTACTCTGCAAAACTGTATTTCCTTATGAAGTGGTATTCTTACATATCCTTTCGAGAGAAAACTGTCCTGTGCCTTCTCTTTTGAGGCTACACACTTAGACATACACGCAACATGAAAGCTTTTCGACTTACAACGTGTTGTTTAGGAAAAACAAGATAATTTCGCACGATGCGGGATTTCCTTAAAACGTGATTTTCTGAAAAATTTTGACGAAAGAAAATTCTCCTTTTGGTTCTCTTTAGATGCTACATGTTAAGACGTACACGCCACAACAATTCTTTTCGAGATACAACGTGTAGTTTTGGAGATACAAGCTAATTTTGTACTATGCGTTATTTCTTCTCGTAAAGAGTTTCCAATGCGTACGTATATGTCTTTACTCTGCAAAACTGTATTTCCTTATGAAGTGGTATTCTTACATATCCTTTCGAGAGAAAACTGTCCTGTGCCTTCTCTTTTGAGGCTACACACTTAGACATACACGCAACATGAAAGCTTTTCGACTTACAACGTGTTGTTTAGGAAAAACAAGATAATTTCGCACGATGCGGGATTTCCTTAAAACGTGATTTTCTGAAAAATTTTGACGAAAGAAAATTCTCCTTTTGGTTCTCTTTAGATGCTACATGTTAAGACGTACACGCCACAACAATTCTTTTCGAGATACAACGTGTAGTTTTGGAGATACAAGCTAATTTTGTACTATGCGTTATTTCTTCTCGTAAAGAGTTTCCAATGCGTACGTATATGTCTTTACTCTGCAAAACTGTATTTCCTTATGAAGTGGTATTCTTACATATCCTTTCGAGAGAAAACTGTCCTGTGCCTTCTCTTTTGAGGCTACACACTTAGACATACACGCAACATGAAAGCTTTTCGACTTACAACGTGTTGTTTAGGAAAAACAAGATAATTTCGCACGATGCGGGATTTCCTTAAACGTGATTTTCTGAAAAATTTTGACGAAAGAAAATTCTCCTTTTGGTTCTCTTTAGATGCTACATGTTAAGACGTACACGCCACAACAATTCTTTTCGAGATACAACGTGTAGTTTTGGAGATACAAGCTAATTTTGTACTATGCGTTATTTCTTCTCGTAAAGAGTTTCCAATGCCTACATATATGTCTTTACTCTGCAAAACTGTATTTCCTTATGAAGTGGTATTCTTACATATCCTTTTGAGAGAAAACTGTCCTGTGCCTTCTCTTTTGAGGCTACACACTTAGACATACACGCAACATGAAAGCTTTTCGACTTACAACGTGTTGTTTAGGAAAAACAAGATAATTTCGCACGATGCGGGATTTCCTTAAAACGTGATTTTCTGAAAAATTTTGACGAAAGAAAATTCTCCTTTTGGTTCTCTTTAGATGCTACATGTTAAGACGTACACGCCACAACAATTCTTTTCGATATACAACGTGTAGTTTTGGAGATACAAGCTAATTTTGTACTATGCGTTATTTCTTCTCGTAAAGAGTTTCCAATGCGTACGTATATGTCTTTACTCTGCAAAACTGTATTTCCTTATGAAGTGGTATTCTTACATATCCTTTCGAGAGAAAACTGTCCTGTGCCTTCTCTTTTGAGGCTACACTCTTAGACATACACGCAACATGAAAGCTTTTCGACTTACAACGTGTTGTTTAGGAAAAACAAGATAATTTCGCACGATGCGGGATTTCCTTAAAACGTGATTTTCTGAAAAATTTTGACGAAAGAAAATTCTCCTTTTGGTTCTCGTTAGACGCTACATGTTAAGACGTACACGCCACAGCAATTCTTTTCGAGATACAACGTGTAGTTTTGGAGATACAAGCTAATTTTGTACTATGCGTTATTTCTTCTCGTAAAGAGTTTCCAATGCGTACGTATATGTCTTTACTCTGCAAAACTGTATTTCCTTATGAAGTGGTATTCTTACATATCCTTTCGAGAGAAATCTGTCCTGTGCCTTCTCTTTTGAGGCTACACACTTAGACATACACGCAACATGAAAGCATTTCGACTTACAACGTGTTGTTTAGGAAAAACAAGATAATTTCGCACGATGCGGGATTTCCTTAAAACGTGATTTTCTGAAAAATTTTGACGAAAGAAAATCCTCCTTCTGGTTCTCTTTAGACGCTACATGTTAAGACGTACACGCCACAACAATTCTTTTCGAGATACAACGTGTAGTTTTGGAGATACAAGCTAATTTTGTACTATGCGTTATTTCTTCTCGTAAAGAGTTTCCAATGCGTACGTATATGTCTTTACTCTGCAAAACTGTATTTCCTTATGAAGTGGTATTCTTACATATCCTTTCGAGAGAAAACTGTCCTGTGCCTTCTCTTTTGAGGCTACACACTTAGACATACACGCAACATGAAAGCTTTTCGACTTACAACGTGTTGTTTAGGAAAAACAAGATAATTTCGCACGATGCGGGATTTCCTTAAAACGTGATTTTCTGAAAAATTTTGACGAAAGAAAATTCTCCTTCTGGTTCTCTTTAGACGCTACATGTTAAGACATACACGCCACAACAATTCTTTTCGAGATACAACGTGTAGTTTTGGAGATACAAGCTAATTTTGTACTATGCGTTATTTCTTCTCGTAAAGAGTTTCCAATGCGTACGTATATGTCTTTACTCTGCAAAGCTGTATTTCCTTATGAAGTGGTATTCTTACATATCCTTTCGAGAGAAAACTGTCCTGTGCCTTCTCTTTTGAGGCTACACACTTAGACATACACGCAACATGAAAGCTTTTCGACTTACAACGTGTTGTTTAGGAAAAACAAGATAATTTCGCACGATGCGGGATTTCCTTAAAACGTGATTTTCTGAAAAATTTTGACGAAAGAAAATTCTCCTTTTGGTTCTCTTTAGATGCTACATGTTAAGACGTACACGCCACAACAATTCTTTTCGAGATACAACGTGTAGTTTTGGAGATACAAGCTAATTTTGTACTATGCGTTATTTCTTCTTGTAAAGAGTTTCCAATGCGTACGTATATGTCTTTACTCTGCAAAACTGTATTTCCTTATGAAGTGGTATTCTTACATATCCTTTCGAGAGAAAACTGTCCTGTTCCTTCTCTTTTGAGGCTACACACTTAGACAAACACGCAACATGAAAGCTTTTCGACTTACAACGTGTTCTTTAGGAAAAACAAGATAATTTCGCACGATGCGGGATTTCCTTAAAACGTGATTTTCTGAAAAATTTTGACGAAAGAAAATTCTCCTTTTGGTTCTCTTTAGATGCTACATGTTAAGACGTACACGCCACAACAATTCTTTTCGAGATACAACGTGTAGTTTTGGAGATACAAGCTAATTTTGTACTATGCGTCATTTCTTCTCGTAAAGAGTTTCCAATGCGTACGTATATGTCTTTACTCTGCAAAACTGTATTTCCTTATGAAGTGGTATTCTTACATATCCTTTCGAGAGAAAACTGTCCTGTGCCTTCTCTTTTGAGGCTACACACTTAGACATACACGCAACATGAAAGCTTTTCGACTTACAACGTGTTGTTTAGGAAAAACAAGATAATTTCGCAGGATGCGGGATTTCCTTAAAACGTGATTTTCTGAAAAATTTTGACGAAAGAAAATTCTCCTTTTGGTTCTCTTTAGATGTTAAGACGTACACGCCACAACAATTCTTTTCGAGATACAACGTGTATTTTTGGAGATACAAGCTAATTTTGTACTATGCGTTATTTCTTCTCGTAAAGAGTTTCCAATGCGTACGTATATGTCTTTACTCTGCAAAACTGTATTTCCTTATGAAGTGGTATTCTTACATATCCTTTCGAGAGAAAACTGTCCTGTGCCTTCTCTTTTGAGGCTACACACTTAGACATACACGCAACATGAAAGCTTTTCGACTTACAACGTGTTGTTTAGGAAAAACAAGATAATTTCGCACGATGCGGGATTTCCTTAAAACGTGATTTTCTGAAAAATTTTGACGAAAGAAAATTCTCCTTTTGGTTCTCTTTAGATGCTACATGTTAAGACGTACACGCCACAACAATTCTTTTCGAGATACAACGTGTAGTTTTGGAGATACAAGCTAATTTTGTACTATGCGTTATTTCTTCTCGTAAAGAGTTTCCAATGCGTAAGTATATGTCTTTACTCTGCAAAACTGTATTTCCTTATGAAGTGGTATTCTTACATATCCTTTCGAGAGAAAACTGTCCTGTGCCTTCTCTTTTGAGGCTACACACTTAGACATACACGCAACATGAAAGCTTTTCGACTTACAACCTGTTGTTTAGGAAAAACAAGATAATTTCGCACGATGCGGGATTTCCTTAAAACGTGATTTTCTGAAAAATTTTGACGAAAGAAAATTCTCCTTTTGGTTCTCTTTAGGTGCTACATGTTAAGACGTACACGCCACAACAATTCTTTTCGAGATACAACGTGTAGTTTTGGAGATACAAGCTAATTTTGTACTATGCGTTATTTCTTCTCGTAAAGAGTTTCCAATGCGTACGTATATGTCTTTACTCTGCAAAACTGTATTTCCTTATGAAGTGGTATTCTTACATATCCTTTCGAGAGAAAACTGTCCTGTGCCTTCTCTTTTGAGGCTACACACTTAGACATACACGCAACATGAAAGCTTTTCGACTTACAACGTGTTGTTTAGGAAAAACAAGATAATTTCGCACGATGCGGGATTTCCATAAAACGTGATTTTCTGAAAAATTTTGACGAAAGAAAATTCTCCTTTTGGTTCTCTTTAGATGCTACATGTTAAGACGTACACGCCACAACAATTCTTTTCGAGATACAACGTGTAGTTTTGGAGATACAAGCTAATTTTGTACTATGCGTCATTTCTTCTCGTAAAGAGTTTCCAATGCGTACGTATATGTCTTTACTCTGCAAAACTGTATTTCCTTATGAAGTGGTATTCTTACATATCCTTTCGAGAGAAAACTGTCCTGTGCCTTCTCTTTTGAGGCTACACACTTAGACATACACGCAACATGAAAGCTTTTCGACTTACAACGTGTTGTTTAGGAAAAACAAGATAATTTCGCACGATGCGGGATTTCCTTAAAACGTGATTTTCTGAAAAATTTTGACGAAAGAAAATTCTCCTTTTGGTTCTCTTTAGATGCTACATGTTAAGACGTACACGCCACAACAATTCTTTTCGAGATACAACGTGTAGTTTTGGAGATACAAGCTAATTTTGTACTATGCGTTATTTCTTCTCGTAAAGAGTTTCCAATGCGTAAGTATATGTCTTTACTCTGCAAAACTGTATTTCCTTATGAAGTGGTATTCTTACATATCCTTTCGAGAGAAAACTGTCCTGTGCCTTCTCTTTTGAGGCTACACACTTAGACATACACGCAACATGAAAGCTTTTCGACTTACAACCTGTTGTTTAGGAAAAACAAGATAATTTCGCACGATGCGGGATTTCCTTAAAACGTGATTTTCTGAAAAATTTTGACGAAAGAAAATTCTCCTTTTGGTTCTCTTTAGGTGCTACATGTTAAGACGTACACGCCACAACAATTCTTTTCGAGATACAACGTGTAGTTTTGGAGATACAAGCTAATTTTGTACTATGCGTCATTTCTTCTCGTAAAGAGTTTCCAATGCGTACGTATATGTCTTTACTCTGCAAAACTGTATTTCCTTATGAAGTGGTATTCTTACATATCCTTTCGAGAGAAAACTGTCCTGTGCCTTCTCTTTTGAGGCTACACACTTAGACATACACGCAACATGAAAGCTTTTCGACTTACAACGTGTTGTTTAGGAAAAACAAGATAATTTCGCACGATGCGGGATTTCCTTAAAACGTGATTTTCTGAAAAATTTTGACGAAAGAAAATTCTCCTTTTGGTTCTCTTTAGATGCTACATGTTAAGACGTACACGCCACAACAATTCTTTTCGAGATACAACGTGTAGTTTTGGAGATACAAGCTAATTTTGTACTATGCGTTATTTCTTCTCGTAAAGAGTTTCCAATGCGTAAGTATATGTCTTTACTCTGCAAAACTGTATTTCCTTATGAAGTGGTATTCTTACATATCCTTTCGAGAGAAAACTGTCCTGTGCCTTCTCTTTTGAGGCTACACACTTAGACATACACGCAACATGAAAGCTTTTCGACTTACAACGTGTTGTTTAGGAAAAACAAGATAATTTCGCACGATGCGGGATTTCCTTAAAACGTGATTTTCTGAAAAATTTTGACGAAAGAAAATTCTCCTTTTGGTTCTCTTTAGGTGCTACATGTTAAGACGTACACGCCACAACAATTCTTTTCGAGATACAACGTGTAGTTTTGGAGATACAAGCTAATTTTGTACTATGCGTTATTTCTTCTCGTAAAGAGTTTCCAATGCGTACGTATATGTCTTTAATCTGCAAAACTGTATTTCCTTATGAAGTGGTATTCTTACATATCCTTTCGAGAGAAAACTGTCCTGTGCCTTCTCTTTTGAGGCTACACACTTAGACATACACGCAACATGAAAGCTTTTCGACTTACAACGTGTTGTTTAGGAAAAACAAGATAATTTCGCACGATGCGGGATTTCCATAAAACGTGATTTTCTGAAAAATTTTGACGAAAGAAAATTCTCCTTTTGGTTCTCTTTAGATGCTACATGTTAAGACGTACACGCCACAACAATTCTTTTCGAGATACAACGTGTAGTTTTGGAGATACAAGCTAATTTTGTACTATGCGTCATTTCTTCTCGTAAAGAGTTTCCAATGCGTACGTATATGTCTTTACTCTGCAAAACTGTATTTCCTTATGAAGTGGTATTCTTACATATCCTTTCGAGAGAAAACTGTCCTGTGCCTTCTCTTTTGAGGCTACACACTTAGACATACACGCAACATGAAAGCTTTTCGACTTACAACGTGTTGTTTAGGAAAAACAAGATAATTTCGCACGATGCGGGATTTCCTTAAAACGTGATTTTCTGAAAAATTTTGACGAAAGAAAATTCTCCTTTTGGTTCTCTTTAGATGCTACATGTTAAGACGTACACGCCACAACAATTCTTTTCGAGATACAACGTGTAGTTTTGGAGATACAAGCTAATTTTGTACTATGCGTTATTTCTTCTCGTAAAGAGTTTCCAATGCGTACATATATGTCTTTACTCTGCAAAACTGTATTTCCTTATGAAGTGGTATTCTTACATATCCTTTCGAGAGAAAACTGTCCTGTGCCTTCTCTTTTGAGGCTACACACTTAGACATACACGCAACATGAAAGCTTTTCGACTTACAACGTGTTGTTTAGGAAAAACAAGATAATTTCGCACGATGCGGGATTTCCTTAAAACGTGATTTTCTGAAAAATTTTGACGAAAGAAAATTCTCCTTTTGGTTCTCTTTAGATGCTACATGTTAAGACGTACACGCCACAACAATTCTTTTCGAGATACAACGTGTAGTTTTGGAGATACAAGCTAATTTTGTACTATGCGTTATTTCTTCTCGTAAAGAGTTTCCAATGCGTACGTATATGTCTTTACTCTGCAAAACTGTATTTCCTTATGAAGTGGTATTCTTACATATCCTTTCGAGAGAAAACTGTCCTGTGCCTTCTCTTTTGAGGCTACACACTTAGACATACACGCAACATGAAAGCTTTTCGACTTACAACGTGTTGTTTAGGAAAAACAAGATAATTTCGCACGATGCGGGATTTCCTTAAACGTGATTTTCTGAAAAATTTTGACGAAAGAAAATTCTCCTTTTGGTTCTCTTTAGATGCTACATGTTAAGACGTACACGCCACAACAATTCTTTTCGAGATACAACGTGTAGTTTTGGAGATACAAGCTAATTTTGTACTATGCGTTATTTCTTCTCGTAAAGAGTTTCCAATGCCTACATATATGTCTTTACTCTGCAAAACTGTATTTCCTTATGAAGTGGTATTCTTACATATCCTTTTGAGAGAAAACTGTCCTGTGCCTTCTCTTTTGAGGCTACACACTTAGACATACACGCAACATGAAAGCTTTTCGACTTACAACGTGTTGTTTAGGAAAAACAAGATAATTTCGCACGATGCGGGATTTCCTTAAAACGTGATTTTCTGAAAAATTTTGACGAAAGAAAATTCTCCTTTTGGTTCTCTTTAGATGCTACATGTTAAGACGTACACGCCACAACAATTCTTTTCGATATACAACGTGTAGTTTTGGAGATACAAGCTAATTTTGTACTATGCGTTATTTTTTCTCGTAAAGAGTTTCCAATGCGTACGTATATGTCTTTACTCTGCAAAACTGTATTTCCTTATGAAGTGGTATTCTTACATATCCTTTCGAGAGAAAACTGTCCTGTGCCTTCTCTTTTGAGGCTACACTCTTAGACATACACGCAACATGAAAGCTTTTCGACTTACAACGTGTTGTTTAGGAAAAACAAGATAATTTCGCACGATGCGGGATTTCCTTAAAACGTGATTTTCTGAAAAATTTTGACGAAAGAAAATCCTCCTTCTGGTTCTCTTTAGACGCTACATGTTAAGACGTACACGCCACAACAATTCTTTTCGAGATACAACGTGTAGTTTTGGAGATACAAGCTAATTTTGTACTATGCGTTATTTCTTCTCGTAAAGAGTTTCCAATGCGTACGTATATGTCTTTACTCTGCAAAACTGTATTTCCTTATGAAGTGGTATTCTTACATATCCTTTCGAGAGAAATCTGTCCTGTGCCTTCTCTTTTGAGGCTACACACTTAGACATACACGCAACATGAAAGCATTTCGACTTACAACGTGTTGTTTAGGAAAAACAAGATAATTTCGCACGATGCGGGATTTCCTTAAAACGTGATTTTCTGAAAAATTTTGACGAAAGAAAATCCTCCTTCTGGTTCTCTTTAGACGCTACATGTTAAGACGTACACGCCACAACAATTCTTTTCGAGATACAACGTGTAGTTTTGGAGATACAAGCTAATTTTGTACTATGCGTTATTTCTTCTCGTAAAGAGTTTCCAATGCGTACGTATATGTCTTTACTCTGCAAAACTGTATTTCCTTATGAAGTGGTATTCTTACATATCCTTTCGAGAGAAAACTGTCCTGTGCCTTCTCTTTTGAGGCTACACACTTAGACATACACGCAACATGAAAGCTTTTCGACTTACAACGTGTTGTTTAGGAAAAACAAGATAATTTCGCACGATGCGGGATTTCCTTAAAACGTGATTTTCTGAAAAATTTTGACGAAAGAAAATTCTCCTTCTGGTTCTCTTTAGACGCTACATGTTAAGACATACACGCCACAACAATTCTTTTCGAGATACAACGTGTAGTTTTGGAGATACAAGCTAATTTTGTACTATGCGTTATTTCTTCTCGTAAAGAGTTTCCAATGCGTACGTATATGTCTTTACTCTGCAAAGCTGTATTTCCTTATGAAGTGGTATTCTTACATATCCTTTCGAGAGAAAACTGTCCTGTGCCTTCTCTTTTGAGGCTACACACTTAGACATACACGCAACATGAAAGCTTTTCGACTTACAACGTGTTGTTTAGGAAAAACAAGATAATTTCGCACGATGCGGGATTTCCTTAAAACGTGATTTTCTGAAAAATTTTGACGAAAGAAAATTCTCCTTTTGGTTCTCTTTAGATGCTACATGTTAAGACGTACACGCCACAACAATTCTTTTCGAGATACAACGTGTAGTTTTGGAGATACAAGCTAATTTTGTACTATGCGTTATTTCTTCTTGTAAAGAGTTTCCAATGCGTACGTATATGTCTTTACTCTGCAAAACTGTATTTCCTTATGAAGTGGTATTCTTACATATCCTTTCGAGAGAAAACTGTCCTGTTCCTTCTCTTTTGAGGCTACACACTTAGACAAACACGCAACATGAAAGCTTTTCGACTTACAACGTGTTCTTTAGGAAAAACAAGATAATTTCGCACGATGCGGGATTTCCTTAAAACGTGATTTTCTGAAAAATTTTGACGAAAGAAAATTCTCCTTTTGGTTCTCTTTAGATGCTACATGTTAAGACGTACACGCCACAACAATTCTTTTCGAGATACAACGTGTAGTTTTGGAGATACAAGCTAATTTTGTACTATGCGTCATTTCTTCTCGTAAAGAGTTTCCAATGCGTACGTATATGTCTTTACTCTGCAAAACTGTATTTCCTTATGAAGTGGTATTCTTACATATCCTTTCGAGAGAAAACTGTCCTGTGCCTTCTCTTTTGAGGCTACACACTTAGACATACACGCAACATGAAAGCTTTTCGACTTACAACGTGTTGTTTAGGAAAAACAAG
The DNA here is from genome assembly GCF_947179515.1 of Apodemus sylvaticus. Taxonomy (NCBI): domain Eukaryota; kingdom Metazoa; phylum Chordata; class Mammalia; order Rodentia; family Muridae; genus Apodemus; species Apodemus sylvaticus. The sequence continues at coordinate 20,213 of NW_026263170.1, forward strand.
ATAATTTCGCACGATGCGGGATTTCCTTAAAACGTGATTTTCTGAAAAATTTTGACGAAAGAAAATTCTCCTTTTGGTTCTCTTTAGATGTTAAGACGTACACGCCACAACAATTCTTTTCGAGATACAACGTGTAGTTTTGGAGATACAAGCTAATTTTGTACTATGCGTTATTTCTTCTCGTAAAGAGTTTCCAATGCGTACGTATATGTCTTTACTCTGCAAAACTGTATTTCCTTATGAAGTGGTATTCTTACATATCCTTTCGAGAGAAAACTGTCCTGTGCCTTCTCTTTTGAGGCTACACACTTAGACATACACGCAACATGAAAGCTTTTCGACTTACAACGTGTTGTTTAGGAAAAACAAGATAATTTCGCACGATGCGGGATTTCCTTAAAACGTGATTTTCTGAAAAATTTTGACGAAAGAAAATTCTCCTTTTGGTTCTCTTTAGATGCTACATGTTAAGACGTACACGCCACAACAATTCTTTTCGAGATACAACGTGTAGTTTTGGAGATACAAGCTAATTTTGTACTATGAGTTATTTCTTCTCGTAAAGAGTTTCCAATGCGTACGTATATGTCTTTACTCTGCAAAACTGTATTTCCTTATGAAGTGGTATTCTTACATATCCTTTCGAGAGAAAACTGTCCTGTGCCTTCTCTTTTGAGGCTACACACTTAGACATACACGCAACATGAAAGCTTTTCGACTTACAACGTGTTGTTTAGGAAAAACAAGATAATTTCGCACGATGCGGGATTTCCTTAAAACGTGATTTTCTGAAAAATTTTGACGAAAGAAAATTCTCCTTTTGGTTCTCTTTAGACGCTACATGTTAAGACGTACACGCCACAACAATTCTTTTCGAGATACAACGTGTAGTTTTGGAGATACAAGCTAATTTTGTACTATGCGTTATTTCTTCTCGTAAAGAGTTTCCAATGCGTACGTATATGTCTTTACTCTGCAAAACTGTATTTCCTTATGAAGTGGTATTCTTACATATCCTTTCGAGAGAAAACTGTCCTGTGCCTTCTCTTTTGAGGCTACACACTTAGACATACACGCAACATGAAAGCTTTTCGACTTACAACGTGTTGTTTAGGAAAAACAAGATAATTTCGCACGATGCGGGATTTCCTCAAAACGTGATTTTCTGAAAAATTTTGACGAAAGAAAATTCTCCTTTTGGTTCTCTTTAGATGCTACATGTTAAGACGTACACGCCACAACAATTCTTTTCGAGATACAACGTGTAGTTTTGGAGATACAAGCTAATTTTGTACTATGCGTTATTTCTTCTTGTAAAGAGTTTCCAATGCGTACGTATATGTCTTTACTCTGCAAAACTGTATTTCCTTATGAAGTGGTATTCTTACATATCCTTTCGAGAGAAAACTGTCCTGTTCCTTCTCTTTTGAGGCTACACACTTAGACATACACGCAACATGAAAGCTTTTCGACTTACAACGTGTTCTTTAGGAAAAACAAGATAATTTCGCACGATGCGGGATTTCCTTAAAACGTGATTTTCTGAAAAATTTTGACGAAAGAAAATTCTCCTTTTGGTTCTCTTTAGATGCTACATGTTAAGACGTACACGCCACAACAATTCTTTTCGAGATACAACGTGTAGTTTTGGAGATACAAGCTAATTTTGTACTATGCGTCATTTCTTCTCGTAAAGAGTTTCCAATGCGTACGTATATGTCTTTACTCTGCAAAACTGTATTTCCTTATGAAGTGGTATTCTTACATATCCTTTCGAGAGAAAACTGTCCTGTGCCTTCTCTTTTGAGGCTACACACTTAGACATACACGCAACATGAAAGCTTTTCGACTTACAACGTGTTGTTTAGGAAAAACAAGATAATTTCGCACGATGCGGGATTTCCTTAAAACGTGATTTTCTGAAAAATTTTGACGAAAGAAAATTCTCCTTTTGGTTCTCTTTAGATGTTAAGACGTACACGCCACAACAATTCTTTTCGAGATACAACGTGTAGTTTTGGAGATACAAGCTAATTTTGTACTATGCGTCATTCCTTCTCGTAAAGAGTTTCCAATGCGTACGTATATGTCTTTACTCTGCAAAACTGTATTTCCTTATGAAGTGGTATTCTTACATATCCTTTCGAGAGAAAACTGTCCTGTGCCTTCTCTTTTGAGGCTACACACTTAGACATACACGCAACATGAAAGCTTTTCGACTTACAACGTGTTGTTTAGGAAAAACAAGATAATTTCGCACGATGCGGGATTTCCTTAAAACGTGATTTTCTGAAAAATTTTGACGAAAGAAAATTCTCCTTTTGGTTCTCTTTAGATGCTACATGTTAAGACGTACACGCCACAACAATTCTTTTCGAGATACAACGTGTAGTTTTGGAGATACAAGCTAATTTTGTACTATGCGTTATTTCTTCTCGTAAAGAGTTTCCAATGCGTACGTATATGTCTTTACTCTGCAAAACTGTATTTCCTTATGAAGTGGTATTCTTACATATCCTTTCGAGAGAAAACTGTCCTGTGCCTTCTCTTTTGAGGCTACACACTTAGACATACACGCAACATGAAAGCTTTTCGACTTACAACGTGTTGTTTAGGAAAAACAAGATAATTTCGCACGATGCGGGATTTCCTTAAAACGTGATTTTCTGAAAAATTTTGACGAAAGAAAATTCTCCTTTTGGTTCTCTTTAGATGCTACATGTTAAGACGTACACGCCACAACAATTCTTTTCGAGATACAACGTGTAGTTTTGGAGATACAAGCTAATTTTGTACTATGAGTTATTTCTTCTCGTAAAGAGTTTCCAATGCGTACGTATATGTCTTTACTCTGCAAAACTGTATTTCCTTATGAAGTGGTATTCTTACATATCCTTTCGAGAGAAAACTGTCCTGTGCCTTCTCTTTTGAGGCTACACACTTAGACATACACGCAACATGAAAGCTTTTCGACTTACAACGTGTTGTTTAGGAAAAACAAGATAATTTCGCACGATGCGGGATTTCCTTAAAACGTGATTTTCTGAAAAATTTTGACGAAAGAAAATTCTCCTTTTGGTTCTCTTTAGAGGCTACATGTTAAGACGTACACGCCACAACAATTCTTTTCGAGATACAACGTGTAGTTTTGGAGATACAAGCTAATTTTGTACTATGCGTTATTTCTTCTCGTAAAGAGTTTCCAATGCGTACGTATATGTCTTTACTCTGCAAAACTGTATTTCCTTATGAAGTGGTATTCTTACATATCCTTTCGAGAGAAAACTGTCCTGTGCCTTCTCTTTTGAGGCTACACACTTAGACATACACGCAACATGAAAGCTTTTCGACTTACAACGTGTTGTTTAGGAAAAACAAGATAATTTCGCACGATGCGGGATTTCCTTAAAACGTGATTTTCTGAAAAATTTTGACGAAAGAAAATTCTCCTTTTGGTTCTCTTTAGATGCTACATGTTAAGACGTACACGCCACAACAATTCTTTTCGAGATACAACGTGTAGTTTTGGAGATACAAGCTAATTTTGTACTATGCGTTATTTCTTCTCGTAAAGAGTTTCCAATGCGTACGTATATGTCTTTACTCTGCAAAACTGTATTTCCTTATGAAGTGGTATTCTTACATATCCTTTCGAGAGAAAACTGTCCTGTGCCTTCTCTTTTGAGGCTACACACTTAGACATACACGCAACATGAAAGCTTTTCGACTTACAACGTGTTGTTTAGGAAAAACAAGATAATTTCGCACGATGCGGGATTTCCTTAAAACGTGATTTTCTGAAAAATTTTGACGAAAGAAAATTCTCCTTCTGGTTCTCTTTAGACGCTACATGTTAAGACGTACACGCCACAACAATTCTTTTCGAGATACAACGTGTAGTTTTGGAGATACAAGCTAATTTTGTACTATGCGTCATTTCTTCTCGTAAAGAGTTTCCAATGCGTACGTATATGTCTTTACTCTGCAAAACTGTATTTCCTCATGAAGTGGTATTCTTACATATCCTTTCGAGAGAAAACTGTCCTGTGCCTTCTCTTTTGAGGCTACACACTTAGACATACACGCAACATGAAAGCTTTTCGACTTACAACGTGTTGTTTAGGAAAAACAAGATAATTTCGCATGATGCGGGATTTCCTTAAAACGTGATTTTCTGAAAAATTTTGACGAAAGAAAATTCTCCTTTTGGTTCTCTTTAGATGCTACATGTTAAGACGTACACGCCACAACAATTCTTTTCGAGATACAACGTGTAGTTTTGGAGATACAAGCTAATTTTGTACTATGCGTTATTTCTTCTCGTAAAGAGTTTCCAATGCGTACGTATATGTCTTTACTCTGCAAAACTGTATTTCCTTATGAAGTGGTATTCTTACATATCCTTTCGAGAGAAAACTGTCCTGTGCCTTCTCTTTTGAGGCTACACACTTAGACATACACGCAACATGAAAGCTTTTCGACTTACAACGTGTTGTTTAGGAAAAACAAGATAATTTCGCACGATGCGGGATTTCCTTAAAACGTGATTTTCTGAAAAATTTTGACGAAAGAAAATTCTCCTTTTGGTTCTCGTTAGACGCTACATGTTAAGACGTACATGCCACAGCAATTCTTTTCGAGATACAACGTGTAGTTTTGGAGATACAAGCTAATTTTGTACTATGCGTTATTTCTTCTCGTAAAGAGTTTCCAATGCGTATGTATATGTCTTTACTCTGCAAAACTGTATTTCCTTATGAAGTGGTATTCTTACATATCCTTTTGAGAGAAAACTGTCCTGTGCCTTCTCTTTTGAGGCTACACACTTAGACATACACGCAACATGAAAGCATTTCGACTTACAACGTGTTGTTTAGGAAAAACAAGATAATTTCGCACGATGCGGGATTTCCTTAAAACGTGATTTTCTGAAAAATTTTGACGAAAGAAAATCCTCCTTCTGGTTCTCTTTAGACGCTACATGTTAAGACGTACACGCCACAACAATTCTTTTCGAGATACAACGTGTAGTTTTGGAGATACAAGCTAATTTTGTACTATGCGTTATTTCTTCTCGTAAAGAGTTTCCAATGCGTACGTATATGTCTTTACTCTGCAAAACTGTATTTCCTTATGAAGTGGTATTCTTACATATCCTTTCGAGAGAAAACTGTCCTGTGCCTTCTCTTTTGAGGCTACACACTTAGACATACACGCAACATGAAAGCTTTTCGACTTACAACGTGTTGTTTAGGAAAAACAAGATAATTTCGCACGATGCGGGATTTCCTTAAAACGTGATTTTCTGAAAAATTTTGACGAAAGAAAATTCTCCTTTTGGTTCTCTTTAGATGCTACATGTTAAGACGTACACGCCACAACAATTCTTTTCGAGATACAACGTGTAGTTTTGGAGATACAAGCTAATTTTGTACTATGCGTTATTTCTTCTCGTAAAGAGTTTCCAATGCGTACGTATATGTCTTTACTCTGCAAAACTGTATTTCCTTATGAAGTGGTATTCTTACATATCCTTTCGAGAGAAAACTGTCCTGTGCCTTCTCTTTTGAGGCTACACACTTAGACATACACGCAACATGAAAGCTTTTCGACTTACAACCTGTTGTTTAGGAAAAACAAGATAATTTCGCACGATGCGGGATTTCCTTAAAACGTGATTTTCTGAAAAATTTTGACGAAAGAAAATTCTCCTTTTGGTTCTCGTTAGACGCTACATGTTAAGACGTACATGCCACAGCAATTCTTTTCGAGATACAACGTGTAGTTTTGGAGATACAAGCTAATTTTGTACTATGCGTTATTTCTTCTCGTAAAGAGTTTCCAATGCGTACGTATATGTCTTTACTCTGCAAAACTGTATTTCCTTATGAAGTGGTATTCTTACATATCCTTTTGAGAGAAAACTGTCCTGTGCCTTCTCTTTTGAGGCTACACACTTAGACATACACGCAACATGAAAGCATTTCGACTTACAACGTGTTGTTTAGGAAAAACAAGATAATTTCGCACGATGCGGGATTTCCTTAAAACGTGATTTTCTGAAAAATTTTGACGAAAGAAAATTCTCCTTCTGGTTCTCTTTAGACGCTACATGTTAAGACGTACACGCCACAACAATTCTTTTCGAGATACAACGTGTAGTTTTGGAGATACAAGCTAATTTTGTACTATGCGTTATTTCTTCTCGTAAAGAGTTTCCAGGCGTACGTATATGTCTTTACTCTGCAAAACTGTATTTCCTTATGAAGTGGTATTCTTACATATCCTTTCGAGAGAAAACTGTCCTGTGCCTTCTCTTTTGAGGCTACACACTTAGACATACACGCAACATGAAAGCTTTTCGACTTACAACGTGTTGTTTAGGAAAAACAAGATAATTTCGCACGATGCGGGATATCCTTAAAACGTGATTTTCTGAAAAATTTTGACGAAAGAAAATTCTCCTTCTGGTTCTCTTTAGACGCTACATGTTAAGACGTACACGCCACAACAATTCTTTTCGAGATACAACGTGTAGTTTTGGAGATACAAGCTAATTTTGTACTATGCGTCATTTCTTCTCGTAAAGAGTTTCCAATGCGTACGTATATGTCTTTACTCTGCAAAACTGTATTTCCTTATGAAGTGGTATTCTTACATATCCTTTCGAGAGAAAACTGTCCTGTGCCTTCTCTTTTGAGGCTACACACTTAGACATACACGCAACATGAAAGCTTTTCGACTTACAACGTGTTGTTTAGGAAAAACAAGATAATTTCGCACGATGCGGGATTTCCTTAAAACGTGATTTTCTGAAAAATTTTGACGAAAGAAAATTCTCCTTTTGGTTCTCTTTAGATGCTACATGTTAAGACGTACACGCCACAACAATTCTTTTCGAGATACAACGTGTAGTTTTGGAGATACAAGCTAATTTTGTACTATGCGTTATTTCTTCTCGTAAAGAGTTTCCAATGCGTACGTATATGTCTTTACTCTGCAAAACTGTATTTCCTTATGAAGTGGTATTCTTACATATCCTTTCGAGAGAAAACTGTCCTGTGCCTTCTCTTTTGAGGCTACACACTTAGACATACACGCAACATGAAAGCTTTTCGACTTACAACGTGTTGTTTAGGAAAAACAAGATAATTTCGCACGATGCGGGATTTCCTTAAAACGTGATTTTCTGAAAAATTTTGACGAAAGAAAATTCTCCTTTTGGTTCTCTTTAGATGCTACATGTTAAGACGTACACGCCACAACAATTCTTTTCGAGATACAACGTGTAGTTTTGGAGATACAAGCTAATTTTGTACTATGCGTTATTTCTTCTCGTAAAGAGTTTCCAATGCGTACGTATATGTCTTTACTCTGCAAAACTGTATTTCCTTATGAAGTGGTATTCTTACATATCCTTTCGAGAGAAAACTGTCCTGTGCCTTCTCTTTTGAGGCTACACACTTAGACATACACGCAACATGAAAGCTTTTCGACTTACAACGTGTTGTTTAGGAAAAACAAGATAATTTCGCACGATGCGGGATTTCCTTAAAACGTGATTTTCTGAAAAATTTTGACGAAAGAAAATTCTCCTTTTGGTTCTCTTTAGATGCTACATGTTAAGACGTACACGCCACAACAATTCTTTTCGAGATACAACGTGTAGTTTTGGAGATACAAGCTAATTTTGTACTATGCGTTATTTCTTCTCGTAAAGAGTTTCCAATGCGTACGTATATGTCTTTACTCTGCAAAACTGTATTTCCTTATGAAGTGGTATTCTTACATATCCTTTCGAGAGAAAACTGTCCTGTGCCTTCTCTTTTGAGGCTACACACTTAGACATACACGCAACATGAAAACTTTTCGACTTACAACCTGTTGTTTAGGAAAAACAAGATAATTTCGCACGATGCGGGATTTCCTTAAAACGTGATTTTCTGAAAAATTTTGACGAAAGAAAATTCTCCTTTTGGTTCTCTTTAGATGCTACATGTTAAGACGTACACGCCACAACAATTCTTTTCGAGATACAACGTGTAGTTTTGGAGATACAAGCTAATTTTGTACTATGCGTTATTTCTTCTCGTAAAGAGTTTCCAATGCGTACGTATATGTCTTTACTCTGCAAAACTGTATTTCCTTATGAAGTGGTATTCTTACATATCCTTTCGAGAGAAAACTGTCCTGTGCCTTCTCTTTTGAGGCTACACACTTAGACATACACGCAACATGAAAGCTTTTCGACTTACAACGTGTTGTTTAGGAAAAACAAGATAATTTCGCACGATGCGGGATTTCCATAAAACGTGATTTTCTGAAAAATTTTGACGAAAGAAAATTCTCCTTTTGGTTCTCTTTAGATGCTACATGTTAAGACGTACACGCCACAACAATTCTTTTCGAGATACAACGTGTAGTTTTGGAGATACAAGCTAATTTTGTACTATGCGTCATTTCTTCTCGTAAAGAGTTTCCAATGCGTACGTATATGTCTTTACTCTGCAAAACTGTATATCCTTATGAAGTGGTATTCTTACATATCCTTTCGAGAGAAAACTGTCCTGTGCCTTCTCTTTTGAGGCTACACACTTAGACATACACGCAACATGAAAGCTTTTCGACTTACAACGTGTTGTTTAGGAAAAACAAGATAATTTCGCACGATGCGGGATTTCCTTAAAACGTGATTTTCTGAAAAATTTTGACGAAAGAAAATTCTCCTTTTGGTTCTCTTTAGATGCTACATGTTAAGACGTACACGCCACAACAATTCTTTTCGAGATACAACGTGTAGTTTTGGAGATACAAGCTAATTTTGTACTATGCGTTATTTCTTCTCGTAAAGAGTTTCCAATGCGTACGTATATGTCTTTACTCTGCAAAACTGTATTTCCTTATGAAGTGGTATTCTTACATATCCTTTCGAGAGAAAACTGTCCTGTGCCTTCTCTTTTGAGGCTACACACTTAGACATACACGCAACATGAAAGCTTTTCGACTTACAACGTGTTGTTTAGGAAAAACAAGATAATTTCGCACGATGCGGGATTTCCTTAAAACGTGATTTTCTGAAAAATTTTGACGAAAGAAAATTCTCCTTTTGGTTCTCTTTAGATGCTACATGTTAAGACGTACACGCCACAACAATTCTTTTCGAGATACAACGTGTAGTTTTGGAGATACAAGCTAATTTTGTACTATGCGTTATTTCTTCTCGTAAAGAGTTTCCAATGCGTACATATATGTCTTTACTCTGCAAAACTGTATTTCCTTATGAAGTGGTATTCTTACATATCCTTTCGAGAGAAAACTGTCCTGTGCCTTCTCTTTTGAGGCTACACACTTAGACATACACGCAACATGAAAGCTTTTCGACTTACAACGTGTTGTTTAGGAAAAACAAGATAATTTCGCACGATGCGGGATTTCCTTAAACGTGATTTTCTGAAAAATTTTGACGAAAGAAAATTCTCCTTTTGGTTCTCTTTAGATGCTACATGTTAAGACGTACACGCCACAACAATTCTTTTCGAGATACAACGTGTAGTTTTGGAGATACAAGCTAATTTTGTACTATGCGTTATTTCTTCTCGTAAAGAGTTTCCAATGCCTACATATATGTCTTTACTCTGCAAAACTGTATTTCCTTATGAAGTGGTATTCTTACATATCCTTTTGAGAGAAAACTGTCCTGTGCCTTCTCTTTTGAGGCTACACACTTAGACATACACGCAACATGAAAGCTTTTCGACTTACAACGTGTTGTTTAGGAAAAACAAGATAATTTCGCACGATGCGGGATTTCCTTAAAACGTGATTTTCTGAAAAATTTTGACGAAAGAAAATTCTCCTTTTGGTTCTCTTTAGATGCTACATGTTAAGACGTACACGCCACAACAATTCTTTTCGATATACAACGTGTAGTTTTGGAGATACAAGCTAATTTTGTACTATGCGTTATTTCTTCTCGTAAAGAGTTTCCAATGCGTACGTATATGTCTTTACTCTGCAAAACTGTATTTCCTTATGAAGTGGTATTCTTACATATCCTTTCGAGAGAAAACTGTCCTGTGCCTTCTCTTTTGAGGCTACACTCTTAGACATACACGCAACATGAAAGCTTTTCGACTTACAACGTGTTGTTTAGGAAAAACAAGATAATTTCGCACGATGCGGGATTTCCTTAAAACGTGATTTTCTGAAAAATTTTGACGAAAGAAAATTCTCCTTTTGGTTCTCGTTAGACGCTACATGTTAAGACGTACACGCCACAGCAATTCTTTTCGAGATACAACGTGTAGTTTTGGAGATACAAGCTAATTTTGTACTATGCGTTATTTCTTCTCGTAAAGAGTTTCCAATGCGTACGTATATGTCTTTACTCTGCAAAACTGTATTTCCTTATGAAGTGGTATTCTTACATATCCTTTCGAGAGAAATCTGTCCTGTGCCTTCTCTTTTGAGGCTACACACTTAGACATACACGCAACATGAAAGCATTTCGACTTACAACGTGTTGTTTAGGAAAAACAAGATAATTTCGCACGATGCGGGATTTCCTTAAAACGTGATTTTCTGAAAAATTTTGACGAAAGAAAATCCTCCTTCTGGTTCTCTTTAGACGCTACATGTTAAGACGTACACGCCACAACAATTCTTTTCGAGATACAACGTGTAGTTTTGGAGATACAAGCTAATTTTGTACTATGCGTTATTTCTTCTCGTAAAGAGTTTCCAATGCGTACGTATATGTCTTTACTCTGCAAAACTGTATTTCCTTATGAAGTGGTATTCTTACATATCCTTTCGAGAGAAAACTGTCCTGTGCCTTCTCTTTTGAGGCTACACACTTAGACATACACGCAACATGAAAGCTTTTCGACTTACAACGTGTTGTTTAGGAAAAACAAGATAATTTCGCACGATGCGGGATTTCCCTAAAACGTGATTTTCTGAAAAATTTTGACGAAAGAAAATTCTCCTTCTGGTTCTCTTTAGACGCTACATGTTAAGACATACACGCCACAACAATTCTTTTCGAGATACAACGTGTAGTTTTGGAGATACAAGCTAATTTTGTACTATGCGTTATTTCTGTACTATGCGTTATTTCTTCTCGTAAAGAGTTTCCAATGCGTACGTATATGTCTTACTCTGCAAAGCTGTATTTCCTTATGAAGTGGTATTCTTACATATCCTTTTCGAGAGAAAACTGTCCTGTGCCTTCTCTTTTGAGGCTACACACTTAGACATACACGCAACATGAAAGCTTTTCGACTTACAACGTGTTGTTTAGGAAAAACAAGATAATTTCGCACGATGCGGGATTTCCTTAAAACGTGATTTTCTGAAAAATTTTGACGAAAGAAAATTCTCCTTTTGGTTCTCTTTAGATGCTACATGTTAAGACGTACACGCCACAACAATTCTTTTCGAGATACAACGTGTAGTTTTGGAGATACAAGCTAATTTTGTACTATGCGTTATTTCTTCTTGTAAAGAGTTTCCAATGCGTACGTATATGTCCTTTACTCTGCAAAACTGTATTTCCTTATGAAGTGGTATTCTTACATATCCTTTCGAGAGAAAACTGTCCTGTTCCTTCTCTTTTGAGGCTACACACTTAGACAAACACGCAACATGAAAGCTTTTTCGACTTACAACGTGTTCTTTAGGAAAAACAAGATAATTTCGCACGATGCGGGATTTCCTTAAAACGTGATTTTCTGAAAAATTTTGACGAAAGAAAATTCTCCTTTTGGTTCTCTTTAGATGCTACATGTTAAGACGTACACGCCACAACAATTCTTTTCGAGATACAACGTGTAGTTTGGAGATACAAGCTAATTTTGTACTATGCGTCATTTCTTCTCGTAAAGAGTTTCCAATGCGTACGTATATGTCTTTACTCTGCAAAACTGTATTTCCTTATGAAGTGGTATTCTTACATATCCTTTCGAGAGAAAACTGTCCTGTGCCTTCTCTTTTGAGGCTACACACTTAGACATACACGCAACATGAAAGCTTTTCGACTTACAACGTGTTGTTTAGGAAAAACAAGATAATTTCGCAGGATGCGGGATTTCCTTAAAACGTGATTTCTGAAAAATTTTGACGAAAGAAAATTCTCCTTTTGGTTCTCTTTAGATGTTAAGACGTACACGCCACAACAATTCTTTTCGAGATACAACGTGTAGTTTTGGAGATACAAGCTAATTTTGTACTATGCGATTATTTCTTCTCGTAAAGAGTTTCCAATGCGTACGTATATGTCTTTACTCTGCAAAACTGTATTTCCTTATGAAGTGGTATTCTTACATATCCTTTCGAGAGAAAACTGTCCTGTGCCTTCTCTTTTGAGGCTACACACTTAGACATACACGCAACATGAAAGCTTTTCGACTTACAACGTGTTGTTTAGGAAAAACAAGATAATTTCGCACGATGCGGGATTTCCTTAAAACGTGATTTTCTGAAAAATTTTGACGAAAGAAAATTCTCCTTTTGGTTCTCTTTAGATGCTACATGTTAAGACGTACACGCCACAACAATTCTTTTCGAGATACAACGTGTAGTTTTGGAGATACAAGCTAATTTTGTACTATGCGTTATTTCTTCTCGTAAAGAGTTTCCAATGCGTACGTATATGTCTTTACTCTGCAAAACTGTATTTCCTTATGAAGTGGTATTCTTACATATCCTTTCGAGAGAAAACTGTCCTGTGCCTTCTCTTTTGAGGCTACACACTTAGGACATACACGCAACATGAAAGCTTTTCGACTTACAACGTGTTGTTTAGGAAAAACAAGATATTTCGCACGATGCGGGATTTCCTTAAAACGTGATTTTCTGAAAAATTTTGACGAAAGAAAATTCTCCTTTTGGTTCTCTTTAGATGCTACATGTTAAGACGTACACGCCACAACAATTCTTTTCGAGATACAACGTGTAGTTTTGGAGATACAAGCTAATTTTGTACTATGAGTTATTTCTTCTCGTAAAGAGTTTCCAATGCGTACGTATATGTCTTTACTCTGCAAAACTGTATTTCCTTATGAAGTGGTATTCTTACATATCCTTTCGAGAGAAAACTGTCCTGTGCCTTCTCTTTTGAGGCTACACACTTAGACATACACGCAACATGAAAGCTTTTCGACTTACAACGTGTTGTTAGGAAAAAACAAGATATTTCGCACGATGCGGGATTTCCTTAAAACGTGATTTTCTGAAAAATTTTGACGAAAGAAAATTCTCCTTTTTGGTTCTCTTTAGACGCTACATGTTAAGACGTAACACGCCACAACAATTCTTTTCGAGATACAACGTGTAGTTTTGGAGATACAAGCTAATTTTGTACTATGCGTTATTTCTTCTCGTAAAGAGTTTCCAATGCGTACGTATATGTCTTTACTCTGCAAAACTGTATTTCCTTATGAAGTGGTATTCTTACATATCCTTTCGAGAGGAAAACTGTCCTGTGCCTTCTCTTTTGAGGCTACACACTTAGGACATACACGCAACATGAAAGCTTTTCGACTTACAACGTGTTGTTTAGGAAAAACAAGATAATTTCGCACGATGCGGGGATTTCCTCAAACGTGATTTTCTGAAAAATTTTGACGAAAGAAAATTCTCCTTTTGGTTCTCTTTAGATGCTACATGTTAAGACGTACACGCCACAACAATTCTTTTCGAGATACAACGTTGTAGTTTTTGGAGATACAAGCTAATTTTGTACTATGCGTTATTTCATCTTGTAAAGAGTTTCCAATGCGTACGTATATGTCTTTACTCTGCAAAACTGTATTTCCTTATGAAGTGGTATTCTTACATATCCTTTCGAGGAAAACTGTCCTGTTCCTTCTCTTTTGAGGCTACACACTTAGACATACACGCAACATGAAAGCTTTTCGACTTACAACGTGTTCTTTAGGAAAAACAAGATAATTCGCACGATGCGGGATTTCCTTAAAACGTGATTTTCTGAAAAATTTTGACGAAAGAAAATTCTCCTTTTGGTTCTCTTTAGATTGCTTACATGTTAAGACGTACACGCCACAACAATTCTTTTCGAGATACAACGTGTAGTTTTGGAGATACAAGCTAATTTTGTACTATGCGTCATTTCTTCTCATAAAGAGTTTTCAATGCGTACGTATATGTCTTTACTCTGCAAAACTGTATTTCCTTATGAAGTGGTATTCTTACATATCCTTTCGAGAGAAAACTGTCCTGTGCCTTCTCTTTTGAGGCTACACACTTAGACATACACGCAACATGAAAGCTTTTCGACTTACAACGTGTTGTTTAGGAAAAACAAGATAATTTCGCACGATGCGGGATTTCCTTAAAACGTGATTTTCTGAAAAATTTTGACGAAAGAAAATTCTCCTTTTGGTTCTCTTTAGAGATTTAAGACGTACACGCCACAACAATTCTTTTCGAGATACAACGTGTAGTTTTGGAGATACAAGCTAATTTTGTACTATGCGTCATTCCTTCTCGTAAAAGAGTTTCCAATGCGTACGTATATGTCTTTACTCTGCAAAACTGTATTTCCTTATGAAGTGGTATTCTTACATATCCTTTCGAGAGAAAACTGTCCTGTGCCTTCTCTTTTGAGGCTACACACTTAGACATACACGCAACATGAAAGCTTTTCGACTTACAACGTGTTGTTTAGGAAAAACAAGATAATTTCGCACGATGCGGGATTTCCTTAAAACGTGATTTTCTGAAAAATTTTGACGAAAGAAAATTCTCCTTTTGGTTCTCTTTAGATGCTACATGTTAAGACGTACACGCCACAACAATTCTTTTCGAGATACAACGTTGTAGTTTTGGAGATACAAGCTAATTTTGTACTATGCGTTATTTCTTCTCGTAAAGAGTTTCCCAATGCGTACGTATATGTCTTTACTCTGCAAAACTGTATTTCCTTATGAAGTGGTATTCCTTACATATCCTTTCGAGAGAAAACTGTCCTGTGCCTTCTCTTTTGAGGCTACACACTTAGACATACACGCAACATGAAAGCTTTTCGACTTACAACGTGTTGTTTAGGAAAAACAAGATAATTTCGCACGATGCGGGATTTCCTTAAAACGTGATTTCTGAAAAATTTTGACGAAAGAAAATTCTCCTTTTGGTTCTCTTTAGATGCTACATGTTAAGACGTACACGCCACAACAATCTTTTCGAGATACAACGTGTAGTTTTGGAGATACAAGCTAATTTTGTACTATGAGTTATTTCTTCTCGTAAAGAGTTTCCAATGCGTACGTATATGTCTTACTCTGCAAAACTGTATTTCCTTATGAAGTGGTATTCTTACATATCCTTTCGAGAGAAAACTGTCCTGTGCCTTCTCTTTTGAGGCTACACACTTAGACATACCACGCAACATGAAAGCTTTTCGACTTACAACGTGTTAAACAAGATAATTTCGCACGATGCGGGATTTCCTTAAAACGTGATTTTCTGAAAAATTTTGACGAAAGAAAATTCTCCTTTTGGTTCTCTTTAGAGGCTACATGTTAAGACGTACACGCCACAACAATTCTTTTCGAGATACAACGTGTAGTTTTGGAGATACAAGCTAATTTTGTACTATGCGTTATTTCTTCTCGTAAAGAGTTTCCAATGCGTACGTATATGTCTTTACTCTGCAAAACTGTATTTCCTTATGAAGTGGTATTCTTACATATCCTTTCGAGAGAAAACTGTCCTGTGCCTTCTCTTTTGAGGCTACATACTTAGACATACACGCAACATGAAAGCTTTTCGACTTACAACGTGTTGTTTAGGAAAAACAAGATAATTTCGCACGATGCGGGATTTCCTTAAAACGTGATTTTCTGAAAAATTTTGACGAAAGAAAATTCTCCTTTTGGTTCTCTTTAGATGCTACATGTTAAGACGTACACGCCACAACAATTCTTTTCGAGATACAACGTGTAGTTTTGGAGATACAAGCTAATTTTGTACTATGCGTTATTTCTTCTCGTAAAGAGTTTCCAATGCGTACGTATATGTCTTTACTCTGCAAAACTGTATTTCCTTATGAAGTGGAATTCTTACATATCCTTTCGAGAGAAAACTGTCCTGTGCCTTCTCTTTTGAGGCTACACACTTAGACATACACGCAACATGAAAGCTTTTCGACTTACAACGTGTTGTTTAGGAAAAACAAGATAATTTCGCACGATGCGGGATTTCCTTAAAACGTGATTTTCTGAAAAAATTTGACGAAAGAAAATTCTCCTTTTGGTTCTCTTTAGATGCTACATGTTAAGACGTACACGCCACAACAATTCTTTTCGAGATACAACGTGTAGTTTTGGAGATACAAGCTAATTTTGTACTATGCGTTATTTCTTCTCGTAAAGAGTTTCCAATGCGTACGTATATGTCTTTACTCTGCAAAACTGTATTTCCTTATGAAGTGGTATTCTTACATATCCTTTCGAGAGAAAACTGTCCTGTGCCTTCTCTTTTGAGGCTACACACTTAGACATACACGCAACATGAAAGCTTTTCGACTTACAACGTGTTGTTTAGGAAAAACAAGATAATTTCGCACGATGCGGGATTTCCTTAAAACGTGATTTTCTGAAAAATTTTGACGAAAGAAAATTCTCCTTTTGGTTCTCTTTAGATGCTACATGTTAAGACGTACACGCCACAACAATTCTTTTCGAGATACAACGTGTAGTTTTGGAGATACAAGCTAATTTTGTACTATGCGTTATTTCTTCTCGTAAAGAGTTTCCAATGCGTACGTATATGTCTTTACTCTGCAAAACTGTATTTCCTTATGAAGTGGTATTCTTACATATCCTTTCGAGAGAAAACTGTCCTGTTCCTTCTCTTTTGAGGCTACACACTTAGACATACACGCAACATGAAAGCTTTTCGACTTACAACGTGTTGTTTAGGAAAAACAAGATAATTTCGCACGATGCGGGATTTCCTTAAAACGTGATTTTCTGAAAAATTTTGACGAAAGAAAATTCTCCTTTTGGTTCTCTTTAGATGCTACATGTTAAGACGTACACGCCACAACAATTCTTTTCGAGATACAACGTGTAGTTTTGGAGATACAAGCTAATTTTGTACTATGCGTCATTTCTTCTCGTAAAGAGTTTCCAAAGCGTACGTATATGTCTTTACTCTGCAAAACTGTATTTCCTTATGAAGTGGTATTCTTACATATCCTTTCGAGAGAAAACTGTCCTGTGCCTTCTCTTTTGAGGCTACACACTTAGACATACACGCAACATGAAAGCTTTTCGACTTACAACGTGTTGTTTAGGAAAAACAAGATAATTTCGCACGATGCGGGATTTCCTTAAAACGTGATTTTCTGAAAAATTTTGACGAAAGAAAATTCTCCTTTTGGTTCTCTTTAGATGCTACATGTTAAGACGTACACGCCACAACAATTCTTTTCGAGATACAACGTGTAGTTTTGGAGATACAAGCTAATTTTGTACTATGCGTTATTTCTTCTCGTAAAGAGTTTCCAATGCGTACGTATATGTCTTTACTCTGCAAAACTGTATTTCCTTATGAAGTGGTATTCTTACATATCCTTTCGAGAGAAAACTGTCCTGTGCCTTCTCTTTTGAGGCTACACACTTAGACATACACGCAACATGAAAGCTTTTCGACTTACAACGTGTTGTTTAGGAAAAACAAGATAATTTCGCACGATGCGGGATTTCCTTAAAACGTGATTTTCTGAAAAATTTTGACGAAAGAAAATTCTCCTTTTGGTTCTCTTTAGACGCTACATGATAAGACGTACACGCCACAGCAATTCTTTTCGAGATACAACGTGTAGTTTTGGAGATACAAGCTAATTTTGTACTATGCGTTATTTCTTCTCGTAAAGAGTTTCCAATGCGTACGTATATGTCTTTACTCTGCAAAACTGTATTTCCTTATGAAGTGGTATTCTTACATATCCTTTCGAGAGAAAACTGTCCTGTGCCTTCTCTTTTGAGGCTACACACTTAGACATACACGCAACATGAAAGCTTTTCGACTTACAACGTGTTGTTTAGGAAAAACAAGATAATTTCGCACGATGCGGGATTTCCTTAAAACGTGATTTTCTGAAAAATTTTGACGAAAGAAAATTCTCCTTTTGGTTCTCTTTAGATGCTACATGTTAAGACGTACACGCCACAGCAATTCTTTTCGAGATACAACGTGTAGTTTTGGAGATACAAGCTAATTTTGTACTATGCGTTATTTCTTCTCGTAAAGAGTTTCCAATGCGTACGTATATGTCTTTACTCTGCAAAACTGTATTTCCTTATGAAGTGGTATTCTTACATATCCTTTCGAGAGAAAACTGTCCTGTGCCTTCTCTTTTGAGGCTACACACTTAGACATACACGCAACATGAAAGCTTTTCGACTTACAACGTGTTGTTTAGGAAAAACAAGATAATTTCGCACGATGCGGGATTTCCTTAAAACGTGATTTTCTGAAAAAATTTGACGAAAGAAAATTCTCCTTTTGGTTCTCTTTAGATGCTACATGTTAAGACGTACACGCCACAACAATTCTTTTCGAGATACAACGTGTAGTTTTGGAGATACAAGCTAATTTTGTACTATGCGTTATTTCTTCTCGTAAAGAGTTTCCAATGCGTACGTATATGTCTTTACTCTGCAAAACTGTATTTCCTTATGAAGTGGTATTCTTACATATCCTTTCGAGAGAAAACTGTCCTGTGCCTTCTCTTTTGAGGCTACACACTTAGACATACACGCAACATGAAAGCTTTTCGACTTACAACGTGTTGTTTAGGAAAAACAAGATAATTTCGCACGATGCGGGATTTCCTTAAAACGTGATTTTCTGAAAAATTTTGACGAAAGAAAATTCTCCTTTTGGTTCTCTTTAGATGCTACATGTTAAGACGTACACGCCACAACAATTCTTTTCGAGATACAACGTGTAGTTTTGGAGATACAAGCTAATTTTGTACTATGCGTTATTTCTTCTCGTAAAGAGTTTCCAATGCGTACGTATATGTCTTTACTCTGCAAAACTGTATTTCCTTATGAAGTGGTATTCTTACATATCCTTTCGAGAGAAAACTGTCCTGTTCCTTCTCTTTTGAGGCTACACACTTAGACATACACGCAACATGAAAGCTTTTCGACTTACAACGTGTTGTTTAGGAAAAACAAGATAATTTCGCACGATGCGGGATTTCCTTAAAACGTGATTTTCTGAAAAATTTTGACGAAAGAAAATTCTCCTTTTGGTTCTCTTTAGATGCTACATGTTAAGACGTACACGCCACAACAATTCTTTTCGAGATACAACGTGTAGTTTTGGAGATACAAGCTAATTTTGTACTATGCGTCATTTCTTCTCATAAAGAGTTTCCAATGCGTACGTATATGTCTTTACTCTGCAAAACTGTATTTCCTTATGAAGTGGTATTCTTACATATCCTTTCGAGAGAAAACTGTCCTGTGCCTTCTCTTTTGAGGCTACACACTTAGACATACACGCAACATGAAAGCTTTTCGACTTACAACGTGTTGTTTAGGAAAAACAAGATAATTTCGCACGATGCGGGATTTCCTTAAAACGTGATTTTCTGAAAAATTTTGACGAAAGAAAATTCTCCTTTTGGTTCTCTTTAGATGTTAAGACGTACACGCCACAACAATTCTTTTCGAGATACAACGTGTAGTTTTGGAGATACAAGCTAATTTTGTACTATGCGTCATTCCTTCTCGTAAAGAGTTTCCAATGCGTACGTATATGTCTTTACTCTGCAAAACTGTATTTCCTTATGAAGTGGTATTCTTACATATCCTTTCGAGAGAAAACTGTCCTGTGCCTTCTCTTTTGAGGCTACACACTTAGACATACACGCAACATGAAAGCTTTTCGACTTACAACGTGTTGTTTAGGAAAAACAAGATAATTTCGCACGATGCGGGATTTCCTTAAAACGTGATTTTCTGAAAAATTTTGACGAAAGAAAATTCTCCTTTTGGTTCTCTTTAGATGCTACATGTTAAGACGTACACGCCACAACAATTCTTTTCGAGATACAACGTGTAGTTTTGGAGATACAAGCTAATTTTGTACTATGCGTTATTTCTTCTCGTAAAGAGTTTCCAATGCGTACGTATATGTCTTTACTCTGCAAAACTGTATTTCCTTATGAAGTGGTATTCTTACATATCCTTTCGAGAGAAAACTGTCCTGTGCCTTCTCTTTTGAGGCTACACACTTAGACATACACGCAACATGAAAGCTTTTCGACTTACAACGTGTTGTTTAGGAAAAACAAGATAATTTCGCACGATGCGGGATTTCCTTAAAACGTGATTTTCTGAAAAATTTTGACGAAAGAAAATTCTCCTTTTGGTTCTCTTTAGATGCTACATGTTAAGACGTACACGCCACAACAATTCTTTTCGAGATACAACGTGTAGTTTTGGAGATACAAGCTAATTTTGTACTATGAGTTATTTCTTCTCGTAAAGAGTTTCCAATGCGTACGTATATGTCTTTACTCTGCAAAACTGTATTTCCTTATGAAGTGGTATTCTTACATATCCTTTCGAGAGAAAACTGTCCTGTGCCTTCTCTTTTGAGGCTACACACTTAGACATACACGCAACATGAAAGCTTTTCGACTTACAACGTGTTGTTTAGGAAAAACAAGATAATTTCGCACGATGCGGGATTTCCTTAAAACGTGATTTTCTGAAAAATTTTGACGAAAGAAAATTCTCCTTTTGGTTCTCTTTAGAGGCTACATGTTAAGACGTACACGCCACAACAATTCTTTTCGAGATACAACGTGTAGTTTTGGAGATACAAGCTAATTTTGTACTATGCGTTATTTCTTCTCGTAAAGAGTTTCCAATGCGTACGTATATGTCTTTACTCTGCAAAACTGTATTTCCTTATGAAGTGGTATTCTTACATATCCTTTCGAGAGAAAACTGTCCTGTGCCTTCTCTTTTGAGGCTACATACTTAGACATACACGCAACATGAAAGCTTTTCGACTTACAACGTGTTGTTTAGGAAAAACAAGATAATTTCGCACGATGCGGGATTTCCTTAAAACGTGATTTTCTGAAAAATTTTGACGAAAGAAAATTCTCCTTTTGGTTCTCTTTAGATGCTACATGTTAAGACGTACACGCCACAACAATTCTTTTCGAGATACAACGTGTAGTTTTGGAGATACAAGCTAATTTTGTACTATGCGTTATTTCTTCTCGTAAAGAGTTTCCAATGCGTACGTATATGTCTTTACTCTGCAAAACTGTATTTCCTTATGAAGTGGAATTCTTACATATCCTTTCGAGAGAAAACTGTCCTGTGCCTTCTCTTTTGAGGCTACACACTTAGACATACACGCAACATGAAAGCTTTTCGACTTACAACCTGTTGTTTAGGAAAAACAAGATAATTTCGCACGATGCGGGATTTCCTTAAAACGTGATTTTCTGAAAAAATTTGACGAAAGAAAATTCTCCTTTTGGTTCTCTTTAGATGCTACATGTTAAGACGTACACGCCACAACAATTCTTTTCGAGATACAACGTGTAGTTTTGGAGATACAAGCTAATTTTGTACTATGCGTTATTTCTTCTCGTAAAGAGTTTCCAATGCGTACGTATATGTCTTTACTCTGCAAAACTGTATTTCCTTATGAAGTGGTATTCTTACATATCCTTTCGAGAGAAAACTGTCCTGTGCCTTCTCTTTTGAGGCTACACACTTAGACATACACGCAACATGAAAGCTTTTCGACTTACAACGTGTTGTTTAGGAAAAACAAGATAATTTCGCACGATGCGGGATTTCCTTAAAACGTGATTTTCTGAAAAATTTTGACGAAAGAAAATTCTCCTTTTGGTTCTCTTTAGATGCTACATGTTAAGACGTACACGCCACAACAATTCTTTTCGAGATACAACGTGTAGTTTTGGAGATACAAGCTAATTTTGTACTATGCGTTATTTCTTCTCGTAAAGAGTTTCCAATGCGTACGTATATGTCTTTACTCTGCAAAACTGTATTTCCTTATGAAGTGGTATTCTTACATATCCTTTCGAGAGAAAACTGTCCTGTTCCTTCTCTTTTGAGGCTACACACTTAGACATACACGCAACATGAAAGCTTTTCGACTTACAACGTGTTGTTTAGGAAAAACAAGATAATTTCGCACGATGCGGGATTTCCTTAAAACGTGATTTTCTGAAAAATTTTGACGAAAGAAAATTCTCCTTTTGGTTCTCTTTAGATGCTACATGTTAAGACGTACACGCCACAACAATTCTTTTCGAGATACAACGTGTAGTTTTGGAGATACAAGCTAATTTTGTACTATGCGTCATTTCTTCTCGTAAAGAGTTTCCAAAGCGTACGTATATGTCTTTACTCTGCAAAACTGTATTTCCTTATGAAGTGGTATTCTTACATATCCTTTCGAGAGAAAACTGTCCTGTGCCTTCTCTTTTGAGGCTACACACTTAGACATACACGCAACATGAAAGCTTTTCGACTTACAACGTGTTGTTTAGGAAAAACAAGATAATTTCGCATGATGCGGGATTTCCTTAAAACGTGATTTTCTGAAAAATTTTGACGAAAGAAAATTCTCCTTTTGGTTCTCTTTAGATGCTACATGTTAAGACGTACACGCCACAACAATTCTTTTCGAGATACAACGTGTAGTTTTGGAGATACAAGCTAATTTTGTACTATGCGTTATTTCTTCTCGTAAAGAGTTTCCAATGCGTACGTATATGTCTTTACTCTGCAAAACTGTATTTCCTTATGAAGTGGTATTCTTACATATCCTTTCGAGAGAAAACTGTCCTGTGCCTTCTCTTTTGAGGCTACACACTTAGACATACACGCAACATGAAAGCTTTTCGACTTACAACGTGTTGTTTAGGAAAAACAAGATAATTTCGCACGATGCGGGATTTCCTTAAAACGTGATTTTCTGAAAAATTTTGACGAAAGAAAATTCTCCTTTTGGTTCTCTTTAGATGCTACATGTTAAGACGTACACGCCACAACAATTCTTTTCGAGATACAACGTGTAGTTTTGGAGATACAAGCTAATTTTGTACTATGCGTTATTTCTTCTCGTAAAGAGTTTCCAATGCGTACGTATATGTCTTTACTCTGCAAAACTGTATTTCCTTATGAAGTGGTATTCTTACATATCCTTTCGAGAGAAAACTGTCCTGTGCCTTCTCTTTTGAGGCTACACACTTAGACATACACGCAACATGAAAGCTTTTCGACTTACAACGTGTTGTTTAGGAAAAACAAGATAATTTCGCACGATGCGGGATTTCCTTAAAACGTGATTTTCTGAAAAAATTTGACGAAAGAAAATTCTCCTTTTGGTTCTCTTTAGATGCTACATGTTAAGACGTACACGCCACAACAATTCTTTTCGAGATACAACGTGTAGTTTTGGAGATACAAGCTAATTTTGTACTATGCGTTATTTCTTCTCGTAAAGAGTTTCCAATGCGTACGTATATGTCTTTACTCTGCAAAACTGTATTTCCTTATGAAGTGGTATTCTTACATATCCTTTCGAGAGAAAACTGTCCTGTGCCTTCTCTTTTGAGGCTACACACTTAGACATACACGCAACATGAAAGCTTTTCGACTTACAACGTGTTGTTTAGGAAAAACAAGATAATTTCGCACGATGCGGGATTTCCTTAAAACGTGATTTTCTGAAAAATTTTGACGAAAGAAAATTCTCCTTTTGGTTCTCTTTAGATGCTACATGTTAAGACGTACACGCCACAACAATTCTTTTCGAGATACAACGTGTAGTTTTGGAGATACAAGCTAATTTTGTACTATGCGTTATTTCTTCTCGTAAAGAGTTTCCAATGCGTACGTATATGTCTTTACTCTGCAAAACTGTATTTCCTTATGAAGTGGTATTCTTACATATCCTTTCGAGAGAAAACTGTCCTGTTCCTTCTCTTTTGAGGCTACACACTTAGACATACACGCAACATGAAAGCTTTTCGACTTACAACGTGTTGTTTAGGAAAAACAAGATAATTTCGCACGATGCGGGATTTCCTTAAAACGTGATTTTCTGAAAAATTTTGACGAAAGAAAATTCTCCTTTTGGTTCTCTTTAGATGCTACATGTTAAGACGTACACGCCACAACAATTCTTTTCGAGATACAACGTGTAGTTTTGGAGATACAAGCTAATTTTGTACTATGCGTCATTTCTTCTCGTAAAGAGTTTCCAAAGCGTACGTATATGTCTTTACTCTGCAAAACTGTATTTCCTTATGAAGTGGTATTCTTACATATCCTTTCGAGAGAAAACTGTCCTGTGCCTTCTCTTTTGAGGCTACACACTTAGACATACACGCAACATGAAAGCTTTTCGACTTACAACGTGTTGTTTAGGAAAAACAAGATAATTTCGCACGATGCGGGATTTCCTTAAAACGTGATTTTCTGAAAAATTTTGACGAAAGAAAATTCTCCTTTTGGTTCTCTTTAGATGCTACATGTTAAGACGTACACGCCACAACAATTCTTTTCGAGATACAACGTGTAGTTTTGGAGATACAAGCTAATTTTGTACTATGCGTTATTTCTTCTCGTAAAGAGTTTCCAATGCGTACGTATATGTCTTTACTCTGCAAAACTGTATTTCCTTATGAAGTGGTATTCTTACATATCCTTTCGAGAGAAAACTGTCCTGTGCCTTCTCTTTTGAGGCTACACACTTAGACATACACGCAACATGAAAGCTTTTCGACTTACAACGTGTTGTTTAGGAAAAACAAGATAATTTCGCACGATGCGGGATTTCCTTAAAACGTGATTTTCTGAAAAATTTTGACGAAAGAAAATTCTCCTTTTGGTTCTCTTTAGATGCTACATGTTAAGACGTACACGCCACAACAATTCTTTTCGAGATACAACGTGTAGTTTTGGAGATACAAGCTAATTTTGTACTATGCGTCATTTCTTCTCGTAAAGAGTTTCCAATGCGTACGTATATGTCTTTACTCTGCAAAACTGTATTTTCTTATGAAGTGGTATTCTTACATATCCTTTCGAGAGAAAACTGTCCTGTGCCTTCTCTTTTGAGGCTACACACTTAGACATACACGCAACATGAAAGCTTTTCGACTTACAACGTGTTGTTTAGGAAAAACAAGATAATTTCGCACGATGCGGGATTTCCTTAAAACGTGATTTTCTGAAAAATTTTGACGAAAGAAAATTCTCCTTTTGGTTCTCTTTAGATGCTACATGTTAAGACGTACACGCCACAACAATTCTTTTCGAGATACAACGTGTAGTTTTGGAGATACAAGCTAATTTTGTACTATGCGTTATTTCTTCTCGTAAAGAGTTTCCAATGCGTACGTATATGTCTTTACTCTGCAAAACTGTATTTCCTTATGAAGTGGAATTCTTACATATCCTTTCGAGAGAAAACTGTCCTGTGCCTTCTCTTTTGAGGCTACACACTTAGACATACACGCAACATGAAAGCTTTTCGACTTACAACGTGTTGTTTAGGAAAAACAAGATAATTTCGCACGATGCGGGATTTCCTTAAAACGTGATTTTCTGAAAAAATTTGACGAAAGAAAATTCTCCTTTTGGTTCTCTTTAGATGCTACATGTTAAGACGTACACGCCACAACAATTCTTTTCGAGATACAACGTGTAGTTTTGGAGATACAAGCTAATTTTGTACTATGCGTTATTTCTTCTCGTAAAGAGTTTCCAATGCGTACGTATATGTCTTTACTCTGCAAAACTGTATTTCCTTATGAAGTGGTATTCTTACATATCCTTTCGAGAGAAAACTGTCCTGTGCCTTCTCTTTTGAGGCTACACACTTAGACATACACGCAACATGAAAGCTTTTCGACTTACAACGTGTTGTTTAGGAAAAACAAGATAATTTCGCACGATGCGGGATTTCCTTAAAACGTGATTTTCTGAAAAATTTTGACGAAAGAAAATTCTCCTTTTGGTTCTCTTTAGATGCTACATGTTAAGACGTACACGCCACAACAATTCTTTTCGAGATACAACGTGTAGTTTTGGAGATACAAGCTAATTTTGTACTATGCGTTATTTCTTCTCGTAAAGAGTTTCCAATGCGTACGTATATGTCTTTACTCTGCAAAACTGTATTTCCTTATGAAGTGGTATTCTTACATATCCTTTCGAGAGAAAACTGTCCTGTTCCTTCTCTTTTGAGGCTACACACTTAGACATACACGCAACATGAAAGCTTTTCGACTTACAACGTGTTGTTTAGGAAAAACAAGATAATTTCGCACGATGCGGGATTTCCTTAAAACGTGATTTTCTGAAAAATTTTGACGAAAGAAAATTCTCCTTTTGGTTCTCTTTAGATGCTACATGTTAAGACGTACACGCCACAACAATTCTTTTCGAGATACAACGTGTAGTTTTGGAGATACAAGCTAATTTTGTACTATGCGTCATTTCTTCTCGTAAAGAGTTTCCAAAGCGTACGTATATGTCTTTACTCTGCAAAACTGTATTTCCTTATGAAGTGGTATTCTTACATATCCTTTCGAGAGAAAACTGTCCTGTGCCTTCTCTTTTGAGGCTACACACTTAGACATACACGCAACATGAAAGCTTTTCGACTTACAACGTGTTGTTTAGGAAAAACAAGATAATTTCGCACGATGCGGGATTTCCTTAAAACGTGATTTTCTGAAAAATTTTGACGAAAGAAAATTCTCCTTTTGGTTCTCTTTAGATGCTACATGTTAAGACGTACACGCCACAACAATTCTTTTCGAGATACAACGTGTAGTTTTGGAGATACAAGCTAATTTTGTACTATGCGTTATTTCTTCTCGTAAAGAGTTTCCAATGCGTACGTATATGTCTTTACTCTGCAAAACTGTATTTCCTTATGAAGTGGTATTCTTACATATCCTTTCGAGAGAAAACTGTCCTGTGCCTTCTCTTTTGAGGCTACACACTTAGACATACACGCAACATGAAAGCTTTTCGACTTACAACGTGTTGTTTAGGAAAAACAAGATAATTTCGCACGATGCGGGATTTCCTTAAAACGTGATTTTCTGAAAAATTTTGACGAAAGAAAATTCTCCTTTTGGTTCTCTTTAGATGCTACATGTTAAGACGTACACGCCACAACAATTCTTTTCGAGATACAACGTGTAGTTTTGGAGATACAAGCTAATTTTGTACTATGCGTTATTTCTTCTCGTAAAGAGTTTCCAATGCGTACGTATATGTCTTTACTCTGCAAAACTGTATTTCCTTATGAAGTGGTATTCTTACATATCCTTTCGAGAGAAAACTGTCCTGTGCCTTCTCTTTTGAGGCTACACACTTAGACATACACGCAACATGAAAGCTTTTCGACTTACAACGTGTTGTTTAGGAAAAACAAGATAATTTCGCACGATGCGGGATTTCCTTAAAACGTGATTTTCTGAAAAATTTTGACGAAAGAAAATTCTCCTTTTGGTTCTCTTTAGATGCTACATGTTAAGACGTACACGCCACAACAATTCTTTTCGAGATACAACGTGTAGTTTTGGAGATACAAGCTAATTTTGTACTATGCGTCATTTCTTCTCGTAAAGAGTTTCCAAAGCGTACGTATATGTCTTTACTCTGCAAAACTGTATTTCCTTATGAAGTGGTATTCTTACATATCCTTTCGAGAGAAAACTGTCCTGTGCCTTCTCTTTTGAGGCTACACACTTAGACATACACGCAACATGAAAGCTTTTCGACTTACAACGTGTTGTTTAGGAAAAACAAGATAATTTCGCACGATGCGGGATTTCCTTAAAACGTGATTTTCTGAAAAATTTTGACGAAAGAAAATTCTCCTTTTGGTTCTCTTTAGATGCTACATGTTAAGACGTACACGCCACAACAATTCTTTTCGAGATACAACGTGTAGTTTTGGAGATACAAGCTAATTTTGTACTATGCGTTATTTCTTCTCGTAAAGAGTTTCCAATGCGTACGTATATGTCTTTACTCTGCAAAACTGTATTTCCTTATGAAGTGGTATTCTTACATATCCTTTCGAGAGAAAACTGTCCTGTGCCTTCTCTTTTGAGGCTACACACTTAGACATACACGCAACATGAAAGCTTTTCGACTTACAACGTGTTGTTTAGGAAAAACAAGATAATTTCGCACGATGCGGGATTTCCTTAAAACGTGATTTTCTGAAAAATTTTGACGAAAGAAAATTCTCCTTTTGGTTCTCTTTAGATGCTACATGTTAAGACGTACACGCCACAACAATTCTTTTCGAGATACAACGTGTAGTTTTGGAGATACAAGCTAATTTTGTACTATGCGTCATTTCTTCTCGTAAAGAGTTTCCAATGCGTACGTATATGTCTTTACTCTGCAAAACTGTATTTTCTTATGAAGTGGTATTCTTACATATCCTTTCGAGAGAAAACTGTCCTGTGCCTTCTCTTTTGAGGCTACACACTTAGACATACACGCAACATGAAAGCTTTTCGACTTACAACGTGTTGTTTAGGAAAAACAAGATAATTTCGCACGATGCGGGATTTCCTTAAAACGTGATTTTCTGAAAAATTTTGACGAAAGAAAATTCTCCTTTTGGTTCTCTTTAGATGCTACATGTTAAGACGTACACGCCACAACAATTCTTTTCGAGATACAACGTGTAGTTTTGGAGATACAAGCTAATTTTGTACTATGCGTCATTTCTTCTCGTAAAGAGTTTCCAATGCGTACGTATATGTCTTTACTCTGCAAAACTGTATTTCCTTATGAAGTGGTATTCTTACATATCCTTTCGAGAGAAAACTGTCCTGTGCCTTCTCTTTTGAGGCTACACACTTAGACATACACGCAACATGAAAGCTTTTCGACTTACAACGTGTTGTTTAGGAAAAACAAGATAATTTCGCACGATGCGGGATTTCCTTAAAACGTGATTTTCTGAAAAATTTTGACGAAAGAAAATTCTCCTTTTGGTTCTCTTTAGATGCTACATGTTAAGACGTACACGCCACAACAATTCTTTTCGAGATACAACGTGTAGTTTTGGAGATACAAGCTAATTTTGTACTATGCGTTATTTCTTCTCATAAAGAGTTTCCAATGCGTACGTATATGTCTTTACTCTGCAAAACTGTATTTCCTTATGAAGTGGTATTCTTACATATCCTTTCGAGAGAAAACTGTCCTGTGCCTTCTCTTTTGAGGCTACACACTTAGACATACACGCAACATGAAAGCTTTTCGACTTACAACGTGTTGTTTAGGAAAAACAAGATAATTTCGCACGATGCGGGATTTCCTTAAAACGTGATTTTCTGAAAAATTTTGACGAAAGAAAATTCTCCTTTTGGTTCTCTTTAGACGCTACATGTTAAGACGTACACGCCACAACAATTCTTTTCGAGATACAACGTGTAGTTTTGGAGATACAAGCTAATTTTGTACTATGCGTTATTTCTTCTCGTAAAGAGTTTCCAATGCGTACGTATATGTCTTTACTCTGCAAAACTGTATTTCCTTATGAAGTGGTATTCTTACATATCCTTTCGAGAGAAAACTGTCCTGTGCCTTCTCTTTTGAGGCTACACACTTAGACATACACGCAACATGAAAGCTTTTCGACTTACAACGTGCTGTTTAGGAAAAACAAGATAATTTCGCACGATGCGGGATTTCCTTAAAACGTGATTTTCTGAAAAATTTTGACGAAAGAAAATTCTCCTTTTGGTTCTCTTTAGACGCTACATGTTAAGACGTACACGCCACAACAATTCTTTTCGAGATACAACGTGTAGTTTTGGAGATACAAGCTAATTTTGTACTATGCGTTATTTCTTCTCGTAAAGAGTTTCCAATGCGTACGTATATGTCTTTACTCTGCAAAACTGTATTTCCTTATGAAGTGGTATTCTTACATATCCTTTCGAGAGAAAACTGTCCTGTGCCTTCTCTTTTGAGGCTACACACTTAGACATACACGCAACATGAAAGCTTTTCGACTTACAACGTGTTGTTTAGGAAAAACAAGATAATTTCGCACGATGCGGGATTTCCTTAAAACGTGATTTTCTGAAAAAATTTGACGAAAGAAAATTCTCCTTTTGGTTCTCTTTAGATGCTACATGTTAAGACGTACACGCCACAACAATTCTTTTCGAGATACAACGTGTAGTTTTGGAGATACAAGCTAATTTTGTACTATGCGTTATTTCTTCTCATAAAGAGTTTCCAATGCGTACGTATATGTCTTTACTCTGCAAAACTGTATTTCCTTATGAAGTGGTATTCTTACATATCCTTTCGAGAGAAAACTGTCCTGTGCCTTCTCTTTTGAGGCTACACACTTAGACATACACGCAACATGAAAGCTTTTCGACTTACAACGTGTTGTTTAGGAAAAACAAGATAATTTCGCACGATGCGGGATTTCCTTAAAACGTGATTTTCTGAAAAATTTTGACGAAAGAAAATTCTCCTTTTGGTTCTCTTTAGATGCTACATGTTAAGACGTACACGCCACAACAATTCTTTTCGAGATACAACCTGTAGTTTTGGAGATACAAGCTAATTTTGTACTATGCGTTATTTCTTCTCGTAAAGAGTTTCCAATGCGTACTTATATGTCTTTACTCTGCAAAACTGTATTTCCTTATGAAGTGGTATTCTTACATATCCTTTCGAGAGAAAACTGTCCTGTGCCTTCTCTTTTGAGGCTACACACTTAGACATACACGCAACATGAAAGCTTTTCGACTTACAACGTGTTGTTTAGGAAAAACAAGATAATTTCGCACGATGCGGGATTTCCTTAAAACGTGATTTTCTGAAAAATTTTGACGAAAGAAAATTCTCCTTTTGGTTCTCTTTAGATGCTACATGTTAAGACGTACACGCCACAACAATTCTTTTCGAGATACAACGTGTAGTTTTGGAGATAAAAGCTAATTTTGTACTATGCGTTATTTCTTCTCGTAAAGAGTTTCCAATGCGTACGTGTATGTCTTTACTCTGCAAAACTGTATTTCCTTATGAAGTGGTATTCTTACATATCCTTTCGAGAGAAAACTGTCCTGTGCCTTCTCTTTTGAGGCTACACACTTAGACATACACGCAACATGAAAGCTTTTCGACTTACAACGTGTTGTTTAGGAAAAACAAGATAATTTCGCACGATGCGGGATTTCCTTAAAACGTGATTTTCTGAAAAATTTTGACGAAAGAAAATTCTCCTTTTGGTTCTCTTTAGATGCTACATGTTAAGACGTACACGCCACAACAATTCTTTTCGAGATACAACGTGTAGTTTTGGAGATACAAGCTAATTTTGTACTATGCGTTATTTCTTCTCGTAAAGAGTTTCCAATGCGTACGTATATGTCTTTACTCTGCAAAACTGTATTTCCTTATGAAGTGGTATTCTTACATATCCTTTCGAGAGAAAACTGTCCTGTGCCTTCTCTTTTGAGGCTACACACTTAGACATACACGCAACATGAAAGCTTTTCGACTTACAACGTGTTGTTTAGGAAAAACAAGATAATTTCGCACGATGCGGGATTTCCTTAAAACGTGATTTTCTGAAAAATTTTGACGAAAGAAAATTCTCCTTTTGGTTCTCTTTAGATGCTACATGTTAAGACGTACACGCCACAGCAATTCTTTTCGAGATACAACGTGTAGTTTTGGAGATACAAGCTAATTTTGTACTATGCGTTATTTCTTCTCGTAAAGAGTTTCCAATGCGTACATATATGTCTTTACTCTGCAAAACTGTATTTCCTTATGAAGTGGTATTCTTACATATCCTTTCGAGAGAAAACTGTCCTGTGCCTTCTCTTTTGAGGCTACACACTTAGACATACACGCAACATGAAAGCTTTTCGACTTACAACGTGTTGTTTAGGAAAAACAAGATAATTTCGCACGATGCGGGATTTCCTTAAAACGTGATTTTCTGAAAAATTTTGACGAAAGAAAATTCTCCTTTTGGTTCTCTTTAGATGCTACATGTTAAGACGTACACGCCACAACAATTCTTTTCGAGATACAACGTGTAGTTTTGGAGATACAAGCTAATTTTGTACTATGCGTTATTTCTTCTCGTAAAGAGTTTCCAATGCGTACGTATATGTCTTTACTCTGCAAAACTGTATTTCCTTATGAAGTGGTATTCTTACATATCCTTTCGAGAGAAAACTGTCCTGTGCCTTCTCTTTTGAGGCTACACACTTAGACATACACGCAACATGAAAGCTTTTCGACTTACAACGTGTTGTTTAGGAAAAACAAGATAATTTCGCACGATGCGGGATTTCCTTAAAACGTGATTTTCTGAAAAATTTTGACGAAAGAAAATTCTCCTTTTGGTTCTCTTTAGATGCTACATGTTAAGACGTACACGCCACAGCAATTCTTTTCGAGATACAACGTGTAGTTTTGGAGATACAAGCTAATTTTGTACTATGCGTTATTTCTTCTCGTAAAGAGTTTCCAATGCGTACGTATATGTCTTTACTCTGCAAAACTGTATTTCCTTATGAAGTGGTATTCTTACATATCCTTTCGAGAGAAAACTGTCCTGTGCCTTCTCTTTTGAGGCTACACACTTAGACATACACGCAACATGAAAGCTTTTCGACTTACAACGTGTTGTTTAGGAAAAACAAGATAATTTCGCACGATGCGGGATTTCCTTAAAACGTGATTTTCTGAAAAATTTTGACGAAAGAAAATTCTCCTTTTGGTTCTCTTTAGATGCTACATGTTAAGACGTACACGCCACAACAATTCTTTTCGAGATACAACGTGTAGTTTTGGAGATACAAGCTAATTTTGTACTATGCGTTATTTCTTCTCGTAAAGAGTTTCCAATGCGTACGTATATGTCTTTACTCTGCAAAACTGTATTTCCTTATGAAGTGGTATTCTTACATATCCTTTCGAGAGAAAACTGTCCTGTGCCTTCTCTTTTGAGGCTACACACTTAGACATACACGCAACACGAAAGCTTTTCGACTTACAACGTGTTGTTTAGGAAAAACAAGATAATTTCGCACGATGCGGGATTTCCTTAAAACGTGATTTTCTGAAAAATTTTGACGAAAGAAAATTCTCCTTTTGGTTCTCTTTAGATGCTACATGTTAAGACGTACACGCCACAGCAATTCTTTTCGAGATACAACGTGTAGTTTTGGAGATACAAGCTAATTTTGTACTATGCGTTATTTCTTCTCGTAAAGAGTTTCCAATGCGTACGTATATGTCTTTACTCTGCAAAACTGTATTTCCTTATGAAGTGGTATTCTTACATATCCTTTCGAGAGAAAACTGTCCTGTGCCTTCTCTTTTGAGGCTACACACTTAGACATACACGCAACATGAAAGCTTTTCGACTTACAACGTGTTGTTTAGGAAAAACAAGATAATTTCGCACGATGCGGGATTTCCTTAAAACGTGATTTTCTGAAAAATTTTGACGAAAGAAAATTCTCCTTTTGGTTCTCTTTAGATGCTACATGTTAAGACGTACACGCCACAGCAATTCTTTTCGAGATACAACGTGTAGTTTTGGAGATACAAGCTAATTTTGTACTATGCGTTATTTCTTCTCGTAAAGAGTTTCCAATGCGTACGTATATGTCTTTACTCTGCAAAACTGTATTTCCTTATGAAGTGGTATTCTTACATATCCTTTCGAGAGAAAACTGTCCTGTGCCTTCTCTTTTGAGGCTACACACTTAGACATACACGCAACATGAAAGCTTTTCGACTTACAACGTGTTGTTTAGGAAAAACAAGATAATTTCGCACGATGCGGGATTTCCTTAAAACGTGATTTTCTGAAAAATTTTGACGAAAGAAAATTCTCCTTTTGGTTCTCTTTAGATGCTACATGTTAAGACGTACACGCCACAGCAATTCTTTTCGAGATACAACGTGTAGTTTTGGAGATACAAGCTAATTTTGTACTATGCGTTATTTCTTCTCGTAAAGAGTTTCCAATGCGTACATATATGTCTTTACTCTGCAAAACTGTATTTCCTTATGAAGTGGTATTCTTACATATCCTTTCGAGAGAAACCTGTCCTGTGCCTTCTCTTTTGAGGCTACACACTTAGACATACACGCAACATGAAAGCTTTTCGACTTACAACGTGTTGTTTAGGAAAAACAAGATAATTTCGCACGATGCGGGATTTCCTTAAAACGTGATTTTCTGAAAAATTTTGACGAAAGAAAATTCTCCTTTTGGTTCTCTTTAGATGCTACATGTTAAGACGTACACGCCACAGCAATTCTTTTCGAGATACAACGTGTAGTTTTGGAGATACAAGCTAATTTTGTACTATGCGTTATTTCTTCTCGTAAAGAGTTTCCAATGCGTACGTATATGTCTTTACTCTGCAAAACTGTATTTCCTTATGAAGTGGTATTCTTACATATCCTTTCGAGAGAAAACTGTCCTGTGCCTTCTCTTTTGAGGCTACACACTTAGACATACACGCAACATGAAAGCTTTTCGACTTACAACGTGTTGTTTAGGAAAAACAAGATAATTTCGCACGATGCGGGATTTCCTTAAAACGTGATTTTCTGAAAAATTTTGACGAAAGAAAATTCTCCTTTTGGTTCTCTTTAGATGCTACATGTTAAGACGTACACGCCACAACAATTCTTTTCGAGATACAACGTGTAGTTTTGGAGATACAAGCTAATTTTGTACTATGCGTTATTTCTTCTCGTAAAGAGTTTCCAATGCGTACGTATATGTCTTTACTCTGCAAAACTGTATTTCCTTATGAAGTGGTATTCTTACATATCCTTTCGAGAGAAAACTGTCCTGTGCCTTCTCTTTTGAGGCTACACACTTAGACATACACGCAATATGAAAGCTTTTCGACTTACAACGTGTTGTTTAGGAAAAACAAGATAATTTCGCACGATGCGGGATTTCCTTAAAACGTGATTTTCTGAAAAATTTTGACGAAAGAAAATTCTCCTTTTGGTTCTCTTTAGATGCTACATGTTAAGACGTACACGCCACAACAATTCTTTTCGAGATACAACGTGTAGTTTTGGAGATACAAGCTAATTTTGTACTATGCGTTATTTCTTCTCGTAAAGAGTTTCCAATGCGTACGTATATGTCTTTACTCTGCAAAACTGTATTTCCTTATGAAGTGGTATTCTTACATATCCTTTCGAGAGAAAACTGTCCTGTGCCTTCTCTTTTGAGGCTACACACTTAGACATACACGCAACATGAAAGCTTTTCGACTTACAACGTGTTGTTTAGGAAAAACAAGATAATTTCGCACGATGCGGGATTTCCTTAAAACGTGATTTTCTGAAAAATTTTGACGAAAGAAAATTCTCCTTTTGGTTCTCTTTAGATGCTACATGTTAAGACGTACACGCCACAACAATTCTTTTCGAGATACAACGTGTAGTTTTGGAGATACAAGCTAATTTTGTACTATGCGTTATTTCTTCTCGTAAAGAGTTTCCAATGCGTACGTATATGTCTTTACTCTGCAAAACTGTATTTCCTTATGAAGTGGTATTCTTACATATCCTTTCGAGAGAAAACTGTCCTGTGCCTTCTCTTTTGAGGCTACACACTTAGACATACACGCAACATGAAAGCTTTTCGACTTACAACGTGTTGTTTAGGAAAAACAAGATAATTTCGCACGATGCGGGATTTCCTTGAAACGTGATTTTCTGAAAAATTGTGACGAAAGAAAATTCTCCTTTTGGTTCTCTTTAGATGCTACATGTTAAGACGTACACGCCACAACAATTCTTTTCGAGATACAACGTGTAGTTTTGGAGATACAAGCTAATTTTGTACTATGCGTTATTTCTTCTCGTAAAGAGTTTCCAATGCGTACGTATATGTCTTTACTCTGCAAAACTGTATTTCCTTATGAAGTGGTATTCTTACATATCCTTTCGAGAGAAAACTGTCCTGTGCCTTCTCTTTTGAGGCTACACACTTAGACATACACGCAACATGAAAGCTTTTCGACTTACAACGTGTTGTTTAGGAAAAACAAGATAATTTCGCACGATGCGGGATTTCCTTAAAACGTGATTTTCTGAAAAATTTTGACGAAAGAAAATTCTCCTTTTGGTTCTCTTTAGATGCTACATGTTAAGACGTACACGCCACAGCAATTCTTTTCGAGATACAACGTGTAGTTTTGGAGATACAAGCTAATTTTGTACTATGCGTTATTTCTTCTCGTAAAGAGTTTCCAATGCGTACGTATATGTCTTTACTCTGCAAAACTGTATTTCCTTATGAAGTGGTATTCTTACATATCCTTTCGAGAGAAAACTGTCCTGTGCCTTCTCTTTTGAGGCTACACACTTAGACATACACGCAACATGAAAGCTTTTCGACTTACAACGTGTTGTTTAGGAAAAACAAGATAATTTCGCACGATGCGGGATTTCCTTAAAACGTGATTTTCTGAAAAATTTTGACGAAAGAAAATTCTCCTTTTGGTTCTCTTTAGATGCTACATGTTAAGACGTACACGCCACAGCAATTCTTTTCGAGATACAACGTGTAGTTTTGGAGATACAAGCTAATTTTGTACTATGCGTTATTTCTTCTCGTAAAGAGTTTCCAATGCGTACGTATATGTCTTTACTCTGCAAAACTGTATTTCCTTATGAAGTGGTATTCTTACATATCCTTTCGAGAGAAAACTGTCCTGTGCCTTCTCTTTTGAGGCTACACACTTAGACATACACGCAACATGAAAGCTTTTCGACTTACAACGTGTTGTTTAGGAAAAACAAGATAATTTCGCACGATGCGGGATTTCCTTAAAACGTGATTTTCTGAAAAATTTTGACGAAAGAAAATTCTCCTTTTGGTTCTCTTTAGATGCTACATGTTAAGACGTACACGCCACAGCAATTCTTTTCGAGATACAACGTGTAGTTTTGGAGATACAAGCTAATTTTGTACTATGCGTTATTTCTTCTCGTAAAGAGTTTCCAATGCGTACATATATGTCTTTACTCTGCAAAACTGTATTTCCTTATGAAGTGGTATTCTTACATATCCTTTCGAGAGAAAACTGTCCTGTGCCTTCTCTTTTGAGGCTACACACTTAGACATACACGCAACATGAAAGCTTTTCGACTTACAACGTGTTGTTTAGGAAAAACAAGATAATTTCGCACGATGCGGGATTTCCTTAAAACGTGATTTTCTGAAAAATTTTGACGAAAGAAAATTCTCCTTTTGGTTCTCTTTAGATGCTACATGTTAAGACGTACACGCCACAGCAATTCTTTTCGAGATACAACGTGTAGTTTTGGAGATACAAGCTAATTTTGTACTATGCGTTATTTCTTCTCGTAAAGAGTTTCCAATGCGTACATATATGTCTTTACTCTGCAAAACTGTATTTCCTTATGAAGTGGTATTCTTACATATCCTTTCGAGAGAAACCTGTCCTGTGCCTTCTCTTTTGAGGCTACACACTTAGACATACACGCAACATGAAAGCTTTTCGACTTACAACGTGTTGTTTAGGAAAAACAAGATAATTTCGCACGATGCGGGATTTCCTTAAAACGTGATTTTCTGAAAAATTTTGACGAAAGAAAATTCTCCTTTTGGTTCTCTTTAGATGCTACATGTTAAGACGTACACGCCACAGCAATTCTTTTCGAGATACAACGTGTAGTTTTGGAGATACAAGCTAATTTTGTACTATGCGTTATTTCTTCTCGTAAAGAGTTTCCAATGCGTACGTATATGTCTTTACTCTGCAAAACTGTATTTCCTTATGAAGTGGTATTCTTACATATCCTTTCGAGAGAAAACTGTCCTGTGCCTTCTCTTTTGAGGCTACACACTTAGACATACACGCAACATGAAAGCTTTTCGACTTACAACGTGTTGTTTAGGAAAAACAAGATAATTTCGCACGATGCGGGATTTCCTTAAAACGTGATTTTCTGAAAAATTTTGACGAAAGAAAATTCTCCTTTTGGTTCTCTTTAGATGCTACATGTTAAGACGTACACGCCACAACAATTCTTTTCGAGATACAACGTGTAGTTTTGGAGATACAAGCTAATTTTGTACTATGCGTTATTTCTTCTCGTAAAGAGTTTCCAATGCGTACGTATATGTCTTTACTCTGCAAAACTGTATTTCCTTATGAAGTGGT
This sequence comes from Apodemus sylvaticus, assembly GCF_947179515.1. Classification (NCBI taxonomy): domain Eukaryota; kingdom Metazoa; phylum Chordata; class Mammalia; order Rodentia; family Muridae; genus Apodemus; species Apodemus sylvaticus. The sequence goes on from NW_026263170.1 coordinate 58,527, forward strand.
ATTCTTACATATCCTTTCGAGAGAAAACTGTCCTGTGCCTTCTCTTTTGAGGCTACACACTTAGACATACACGCAATATGAAAGCTTTTCGACTTACAACGTGTTGTTTAGGAAAAACAAGATAATTTCGCACGATGCGGGATTTCCTTAAAACGTGATTTTCTGAAAAATTTTGACGAAAGAAAATTCTCCTTTTGGTTCTCTTTAGATGCTACATGTTAAGACGTACACGCCACAACAATTCTTTTCGAGATACAACGTGTAGTTTTGGAGATACAAGCTAATTTTGTACTATGCGTTATTTCTTCTCGTAAAGAGTTTCCAATGCGTACGTATATGTCTTTACTCTGCAAAACTGTATTTCCTTATGAAGTGGTATTCTTACATATCCTTTCGAGAGAAAACTGTCCTGTGCCTTCTCTTTTGAGGCTACACACTTAGACATACACGCAACATGAAAGCTTTTCGACTTACAACGTGTTGTTTAGGAAAAACAAGATAATTTCGCACGATGCGGGATTTCCTTAAAACGTGATTTTCTGAAAAATTTTGACGAAAGAAAATTCTCCTTTTGGTTCTCTTTAGATGCTACATGTTAAGACGTACACGCCACAACAATTCTTTTCGAGATACAACGTGTAGTTTTGGAGATACAAGCTAATTTTGTACTATGCGTTATTTCTTCTCGTAAAGAGTTTCCAATGCGTACGTATATGTCTTTACTCTGCAAAACTGTATTTCCTTATGAAGTGGTATTCTTACATATCCTTTCGAGAGAAAACTGTCCTGTGCCTTCTCTTTTGAGGCTACACACTTAGACATACACGCAACATGAAAGCTTTTCGACTTACAACGTGTTGTTTAGGAAAAACAAGATAATTTCGCACGATGCGGGATTTCCTTGAAACGTGATTTTCTGAAAAATTGTGACGAAAGAAAATTCTCCTTTTGGTTCTCTTTAGATGCTACATGTTAAGACGTACACGCCACAACAATTCTTTTCGAGATACAACGTGTAGTTTTGGAGATACAAGCTAATTTTGTACTATGCGTTATTTCTTCTCGTAAAGAGTTTCCAATGCGTACGTATATGTCTTTACTCTGCAAAACTGTATTTCCTTATGAAGTGGTATTCTTACATATCCTTTCGAGAGAAAACTGTCCTGTGCCTTCTCTTTTGAGGCTACACACTTAGACATACACGCAACATGAAAGCTTTTCGACTTACAACGTGTTGTTTAGGAAAAACAAGATAATTTCGCACGATGCGGGATTTCCATAAAACGTGATTTTCTGAAAAATTTTGACGAAAGAAAATTCTCCTTTTGGTTCTCTTTAGATGCTACATGTTAAGACATACACGCCACAGCAATTCTTTTCGAGATACAACGTGTAGTTTTGGAGATACAAGCTAATTTTGTACTATGCGTTATTTCTTCTCGTAAAGAGTTTCCAATGCGTACGTATATGTCTTTACTCTGCAAAACTGTATTTCCTTATGAAGTGGTTCTTACATATCCTTTCGAGAGAAAACTGTCCTGTGCCTTCTCTTTTGAGGCTACACACTTAGACATACACGCAACATGAAAGCTTTTCGACTTACAACGTGTTGTTTAGGAAAAACAAGATAATTTCGCACGATACGGGATTTCCTTAAAACGTGATTTTCTGAAAAATTTTGACGAAAGAAAATTGTCCTTTTGGTTCTCTTTAGATGCTACATGTTAAGACGTACACGCCACAACAATTCTTTTCGAGATACAACGTGTAGTTTTGGAGATACAAGCTAATTTTGTACTATGCGTTATTTCTTCTCGTAAAGAGTTTCCAATTCGTACGTATATGTCTTTACTCTGCAAAACTGTATTTCCTTATGAAGTGGTATTCTTACATATCCTTTCGAGAGAAAACTGTCCTGTGCCTTCTCTTTTGAGGCTACACACTTAGACATACACGCAACATGAAAGCTTTTCGACTTACAACGTGTTGTTTAGGAAAAACAAGATAATTTCGCACGATGCGGGATTTCCTTAAAACGTGATTTTCTGAAAAATTTTGACGAAAGAAAATTCTCCTTTTGGTTCTCTTTAGATGCTACATGTTAAGACGTACACGCCACAACAATTCTTTTCGAGATACAACGTGTAGTTTTGGAGATACAAGCTAATTTTGTACTATGCGTTATTTCTTCTCGTAAAGAGTTTCCAATGCGTACGTATATGTCTTTACTCTGCAAAACTGTATTTCCTTATGAAGTGGTATTCTTACATATCATTTCGAGAGAAAACTGTCCTGTGCCTTCTCTTTTGAGGCTACACACTTATACATACACGCAACATGAAAGCTTTTCGACTTACAACGTGTTGTTTAGGAAAAACAAGATAATTTCGCACGATGCGGGATTTGCTTAAAACGTGATTTTCTGAAAAATTTTGACGAAAGAAAATTCTCCTTTTGGTTCTCTTTAGATGCTACATGTTAAGACGTACACGCCACAACAATTCTTTTCGAGATACAACGTGTAGTTTTGGAGATACAAGCTAATTTTGTACTATGCGTTATTTCTTCTCGTAAAGAGTTTCCAATGTGTACGTATATGTCTTTACTCTGCAAAACTGTATTTCCTTATGAAGTGGTATTCTTACATATCCTTTCGAGAGAAAACTGTCCTGTGCCTTCTCTTTTGAGGCTACACACTTAGACATACACGCAACATGAAAGCTTTTCCACTTACAACGTGTTGTTTAGGAAAAACAAGATAATTTCGCACGATGCGGGATTTCCTTAAAACGTGATTTTCTGAAAAATTTTGACGAAAGAAAATTCTCCTTTTGGTTCTCTTTAGATGCTACATGTTAAGACGTACACGCCACAACAATTCTTTTCGAGATACAACGTGTAGTTTTGGAGATACAAGCTAATTTTGTACTATGCGTTATTTCTTCTCGTAAAGAGTTTCCAATGCGTACGTATATGTCTTTACTCTGCAAAACTGTATTTCCTTATGAAGTGGTATTCTTACATATCCTTTCGAGAGAAAACTGTCCTGTGCCTTCTCTTTTGAGGCTACACACTTAGACATACACGCAACATGAAAGCTTTTCGACTTACAACGTGTTGTTTAGGAAAAACAAGATAATTTCGCACGATGCGGGATTTCCTTAAAACGTGATTTTCTGAAAAATTTTGACGAAAGAAAATTCTCCTTTTGGTTCTCTTTAGATGCTACATGTTAAGACGTACACGCCACAACAATTCTTTTCGAGATACAACGTGTAGTTTTGGAGATACAAGCTAATTTTGTACTATGCGTTATTTCTTCTCGTAAAGAGTTTCCAATGCGTACGTATATGTCTTTACTCTGCAAAACTGTATTTCCTTATGAAGTGGTATTCTTACATATCCTTTCGAGAGAAAACTGTCCTGTGCCTTCTCTTTTGAGGCTACACACTTAGACATACACGCAACATGAAAGCTTTTCGACTTACAACGTGTTGTTTAGGAAAAACAAGATAATTTCGCACGATGCGGGATTTCCTTAAAACGTGATTTTCTGAAAAATTTTGACGAAAGAAAATTCTCCTTTTGGTTCTCTTTAGATGCTACATGTTAAGACGTACACGCCACAACAATTCTTTTCGAGATACAACGTGTAGTTTTGGAGATACAAGCTAATTTTGTACTATGCGTTATTTCTTCTCGTAAAGAGTTTCCAATGCGTACGTATATGTCTTTACTCTGCAAAACTGTATTTCCTTATGAAGTGGTATTCTTACATATCCTTTCGAGAGAAAACTGTCCTGTGCCTTCTCTTTTGAGGCTACACACTTAGACATACACGCAACATGAAAGCTTTTCGACTTACAACGTGTTGTTTAGGAAAAACAAGATAATTTCGCACGATGCGGGATTTCCTTAAAACGTGATTTTCTGAAAAATTTTGACGAAAGAAAATTCTCCTTTTGGTTCTCTTTAGATGCTACATGTTAAGACGTACACGCCACAACAATTCTTTTCGAGATACAACGTGTAGTTTTGGAGATACAAGCTAATTTTGTACTATGCGTTATTTCTTCTCGTAAAGAGTTTCCAATGCGTACGTATATGTCTTTACTCTGCAAAACTGTATTTCCTTATGAAGTGGTATTCTTACATATCCTTTCGAGAGAAAACTGTCCTGTGCCTTCTCTTTTGAGGCTACACACTTAGACATACACGCAACATGAAAGCTTTTCGACTTACAACGTGTTGTTTAGGAAAAACAAGATAATTTCGCACGATGCGGGATTTCCTTAAAACGTGATTTTCTGAAAAATTTTGACGAAAGAAAATTCTCCTTTTGGTTCTCTTTAGATGCTACATGTTAAGACGTACACTCCACAACAATTCTTTTCGAGATACAACGTGTAGTTTTGGAGATACAAGCTAATTTTGTACTATGCGTTATTTCTTCTCGTAAAGAGTTTCCAATGCGTACGTATATGTCTTTACTCTGCAAAACTGTATTTCCTTATGAAGTGGTATTCTTACATATCCTTTCGAGAGAAAACTGTCCTGTGCCTTCTCTTTTGAGGCTACACACTTAGACATACACGCAACATGAAAGCTTTTCGACTTACAACGTGTTGTTTAGGAAAAACAAGATAATTTCGCACGATGCGGGATTTCCTTAAAACGTGATTTTCTGAAAAATTTTGACGAAAGAAAATTCTCCTTTTGGTTCTCTTTAGATGCTACATGTTAAGACGTACACGCCACAACAATTCTTTTCGAGATACAACGTGTAGTTTTGGAGATACAAGCTAATTTTGTACTATGCGTCATTTCTTCTCGTAAAGAGTTTCCAATGCGTACGTATATGTCTTTACTCTGCAAAACTGTATTTCCTTATGAAGTGGTATTCTTACATATCCTTTCGAGAGAAAACTGTCCTGTGCCTTCTCTTTTGAGGCTACACACTTAGACATACACGCAACATGAAAGCTTTTCGACTTACAACGTGTTGTTTAGGAAAAACAAGATAATTTCGCACGATACGGGATTTCCTTAAAACGTGATTTTCTGAAAAATTTTGACGAAAGAAAATTGTCCTTTTGGTTCTCTTTAGATGCTACATGTTAAGACGTACACGCCACAACAATTCTTTTCGAGATACAACGTGTAGTTTTGGAGATACAAGCTAATTTTGTACTATGCGTTATTTCTTCTCGTAAAGAGTTTCCAATGCGTACGTATATGTCTTTACTCTGCAAAACTGTATTTCCTTATGAAGTGGTATTCTTACATATCCTTTCGAGAGAAAACTGTCCTGTGCCTTCTCTTTTGAGGCTACACACTTAGACATACACGCAACATGAAAGCTTTTCGACTTACAACGTGTTGTTTAGGAAAAACAAGATAATTTCGCACGATGCGGGATTTCCTTAAAACGTGATTTTCTGAAAAATTTTGACGAAAGAAAATTCTCCTTTTGGTTCTCTTTAGATGCTACATGTTAAGACGTACACGCCACAACAATTCTTTTCGAGATACAACGTGTAGTTTTGGAGATACAAGCTAATTTTGTACTATGCGTTATTTCTTCTCGTAAAGAGTTTCCAATGCGTACGTATATGTCTTTACTCTGCAAAACTGTATTTCCTTATGAAGTGGTATTCTTACATATCATTTCGAGAGAAAACTGTCCTGTGCCTTCTCTTTTGAGGCTACACACTTATACATACACGCAACATGAAAGCTTTTCGACTTACAACGTGTTGTTTAGGAAAAACAAGATAATTTCGCACGATGCGGGATTTGCTTAAAACGTGATTTTCTGAAAAATTTTGACGAAAGAAAATTCTCCTTTTGGTTCTCTTTAGATGCTACATGTTAAGACGTACACGCCACAACAATTCTTTTCGAGATACAACGTGTAGTTTTGGAGATACAAGCTAATTTTGTACTATGCGTTATTTCTTCTCGTAAAGAGTTTCCAATGTGTACGTATATGTCTTTACTCTGCAAAACTGTATTTCCTTATGAAGTGGTATTCTTACATATCCTTTCGAGAGAAAACTGTCCTGTGCCTTCTCTTTTGAGGCTACACACTTAGACATACACGCAACATGAAAGCTTTTCCACTTACAACGTGTTGTTTAGGAAAAACAAGATAATTTCGCACGATGCGGGATTTCCTTAAAACGTGATTTTCTGAAAAATTTTGACGAAAGAAAATTCTCCTTTTGGTTCTCTTTAGATGCTACATGTTAAGACGTACACGCCACAACAATTCTTTTCGAGATACAACGTGTAGTTTTGGAGATACAAGCTAATTTTGTACTATGCGTTATTTCTTCTCGTAAAGAGTTTCCAATGCGTACGTATATGTCTTTACTCTGCAAAACTGTATTTCCTTATGAAGTGGTATTCTTACATATCCTTTCGAGAGAAAACTGTCCTGTGCCTTCTCTTTTGAGGCTACACACTTAGACATACACGCAACATGAAAGCTTTTCGACTTAAAACGTGTTGTTTAGGAAAAACAAGATAATTTCGCACGATGCGGGATTTCCTTAAAACGTGATTTTCTGAAAAATTTTGACGAAAGAAAATTCTCCTTTTGGTTCTCTTTAGATGCTACATGTTAAGACGTACACGCCACAACAATTCTTTTCGAGATACAACGTGTAGTTTTGGAGATACAAGCTAATTTTGTACTATGCGTTATTTCTTCTCGTAAAGAGTTTCCAATGCGTACGTATATGTCTTTACTCTGCAAAACTGTATTTCCTTATGAAGTGGTATTCTTACATATCCTTTCGAGAGAAAACTGTCCTGTGCCTTCTCTTTTGAGGCTACACACTTAGACATACACGCAACATGAAAGCTTTTCGACTTACAACGTGTTGTTTAGGAAAAACAAGATAATTTCGCACGATGCGGGATTTCCTTAAAACGTGATTTTCTGAAAAATTTTGACGAAAGAAAATTCTCCTTTTGGTTCTCTTTAGATGCTACATGTTAAGACGTACACTCCACAACAATTCTTTTCGAGATACAACGTGTAGTTTTGGAGATACAAGCTAATTTTGTACTATGCGTTATTTCTTCTCGTAAAGAGTTTCCAATGCGTACGTATATGTCTTTACTCTGCAAAACTGTATTTCCTTATGAAGTGGTATTCTTACATATCCTTTCGAGAGAAAACTGTCCTGTGCCTTCTCTTTTGAGGCTACACACTTAGACATACACGCAACATGAAAGCTTTTCGACTTACAACGTGTTGTTTAGGAAAAACAAGATAATTTCGCACGATGCGGGATTTCCTTAAAACGTGATTTTCTGAAAAATTTTGACGAAAGAAAATTCTCCTTTTGGTTCTCTTTAGATGCTACATGTTAAGACGTACACGCCACAACAATTCTTTTCGAGATACAACGTGTAGTTTTGGAGATACAAGCTAATTTTGTACTATGCGTCATTTCTTCTCGTAAAGAGTTTCCAATGCGTACGTATATGTCTTTACTCTGCAAAACTGTATTTCCTTATGAAGTGGTATTCTTACATATCCTTTCGAGAGAAAACTGTCCTGTGCCTTCTCTTTTGAGGCTACACACTTAGACATACACGCAACATGAAAGCTTTTCGACTTACAACGTGTTGTTTAGGAAAAACAAGATAATTTCGCACGATACGGGATTTCCTTAAAACGTGATTTTCTGAAAAATTTTGACGAAAGAAAATTGTCCTTTTGGTTCTCTTTAGATGCTACATGTTAAGACGTACACGCCACAACAATTCTTTTCGAGATACAACGTGTAGTTTTGGAGATACAAGCTAATTTTGTACTATGCCTTATTTCTTCTCGTAAAGAGTTTCCAATTCGTACGTATATGTCTTTACTCTGCAAAACTGTATTTCCTTATGAAGTGGTATTCTTACATATCCTTTCGAGAGAAAACTGTCCTGTGCCTTCTCTTTTGAGGCTACACACTTAGACATACACGCAACATGAAAGCTTTTCGACTTACAACGTGTTGTTTAGGAAAAACAAGATAATTTCGCACGATGCGGGATTTCCTTAAAACGTGATTTTCTGAAAAATTTTGACGAAAGAAAATTCTCCTTTTGGTTCTCTTTAGATGCTACATGTTAAGACGTACACGCCACAACAATTCTTTTCGAGATACAACGTGTAGTTTTGGAGATACAAGCTAATTTTGTACTATGCGTTATTTCTTCTCGTAAAGAGTTTCCAATGCGTACGTATATGTCTTTACTCTGCAAAACTGTATTTCCTTATGAAGTGGTATTCTTACATATCATTTCGAGAGAAAACTGTCCTGTGCCTTCTCTTTTGAGGCTACACACTTATACATACACGCAACATGAAAGCTTTTCGACTTACAACGTGTTGTTTAGGAAAAACAAGATAATTTCGCACGATGCGGGATTTGCTTAAAACGTGATTTTCTGAAAAATTTTGACGAAAGAAAATTCTCCTTTTGGTTCTCTTTAGATGCTACATGTTAAGACGTACACGCCACAACAATTCTTTTCGAGATACAACGTGTAGTTTTGGAGATACAAGCTAATTTTGTACTATGCATTATTTCTTCTCGTAAAGAGTTTCCAATGTGTACGTATATGTCTTTACTCTGCAAAACTGTATTTCCTTATGAAGTGGTATTCTTACATATCCTTTCGAGAGAAAACTGTCCTGTGCCTTCTCTTTTGAGGCTACACACTTAGACATACACGCAACATGAAAGCTTTTCCACTTACAACGTGTTGTTTAGGAAAAACAAGATAATTTCGCACGATGCGGGATTTCCTTAAAACGTGATTTTCTGAAAAATTTTGACGAAAGAAAATTCTCCTTTTGGTTCTCTTTAGATGCTACATGTTAAGACGTACACGCCACAACAATTCTTTTCGAGATACAACGTGTAGTTTTGGAGATACAAGCTAATTTTGTACTATGCGTTATTTCTTCTCGTAAAGAGTTTCCAATGCGTACGTATATGTCTTTACTCTGCAAAACTGTATTTCCTTATGAAGTGGTATTCTTACATATCCTTTCGAGAGAAAACTGTCCTGTGCCTTCTCTTTTGAGGCTACACACTTAGACATACACGCAACATGAAAGCTTTTCGACTTACAACGTGTTGTTTAGGAAAAACAAGATAATTTCGCACGATGCGGGATTTCCTTAAAACGTGATTTTCTGAAAAATTTTGACGAAAGAAAATTCTCCTTTTGGTTCTCTTTAGATGCTACATGTTAAGACGTACACGCCACAACAATTCTTTTCGAGATACAACGTGTAGTTTTGGAGATACAAGCTAATTTTGTACTATGCGTTATTTCTTCTCGTAAAGAGTTTCCAATGCGTACGTATATGTCTTTACTCTGCAAAACTGTATTTCCTTATGAAGTGGTATTCTTACATATCCTTTCGAGAGAAAACTGTCCTGTGCCTTCTCTTTTGAGGCTACACACTTAGACATACACGCAACATGAAAGCTTTTCGACTTACAACGTGTTGTTTAGGAAAAACAAGATAATTTCGCACGATGCGGGATTTCCTTAAAACGTGATTTTCTGAAAAATTTTGACGAAAGAAAATTCTCCTTTTGGTTCTCTTTAGATGCTACATGTTAAGACGTACACGCCACAACAATTCTTTTCGAGATACAACGTGTAGTTTTGGAGATACAAGCTAATTTTGTACTATGCCTTATTTCTTCTCGTAAAGAGTTTCCAATGCGTACGTATATGTCTTTACTCTGCAAAACTGTATTTCCTTATGAAGTGGTATTCTTACATATCATTTCGAGAGAAAACTGTCCTGTGCCTTCTCTTTTGAGGCTACACACTTAGACATACACGCAACATGAAAGCTTTTCGACTTACAACGTGTTGTTAAGGAAAAACAAGATAATTTCGCACGATGCGGGATTTCCTTAAAACGTGATTTTCTGAAAAATTTTGACGAAAGAAAATTCTCCTTTTGGTTCTCTTTAGATGCTACATGTTAAGACGTACACGCCACAACAATTCTTTTCGAGATACAACGTGTAGTTTTGGAGATACAAGCTAATTTTGTACTATGCGTCATTTCTTCTCGTAAAGAGTTTCCAATGCGTACGTATATGTCTTTACTCTGCAAAACTGTATTTCCTTATGAAGTGGTATTCTTACATATCCTTTCGAGAGAAAACTGTCCTGTGCCTTCTCTTTTGAGGCTACACACTTAGACATACACGCAACATGAAAGCTTTTCGACTTACAACGTGTTGTTTAGGAAAAACAAGATAATTTCGCACGATGCGGGATTTCCTTAAAACGTGATTTTCTGAAAAATTTTGACGAAAGAAAATTCTCCTTTTGGTTCTCTTTAGATGCTACATGTTAAGACGTACACGCCACAACAATTCTTTTCGAGATACAACGTGTAGTTTTGGAGATACAAGCTAATTTTGTACTATGCGCCATTTCTTCTCGTAAAGAGTTTGCAATGCGTACGTATATGTCTTTACTCTGCAAAACTGTATTTCCTTATGAAGTGGTATTCTTACATATCCTTTCGAGAGAAAACTGTCTTGTGCCTTCTCTTTTGAGGCTACACACTTAGACATACACGCAACATGAAAGCTTTTCGACTTACAACGTGTTGTTTAGGAAAAACAAGATAATTTCGCACGATGCGGGATTTCCTTAAAACGTGATTTTCTGAAAAATTTTGACGAAAGAAAATTCTCCTTTTGGTTCTCTTTAGATGCTACATGTTAAGACGTACACGCCACAACAATTCTTTTCGAGATACAACGTGTAGTTTTGGAGATACAAGCTAATTTTGTACTATGCGTTATTTCTACTCGTAAAGAGTTTCCAATGCGTACGTATATGTCTTTACTCTGCAAAACTGTATTTCCTTATGAAGTGGTATTCTTACATAGCCTTTCGAGAGAAAACTGTCCTGTGCCTTCTCTTTTGAGGCTACACACTTAGACATACACGCAACATGAAAGCTTTTCGACTTACAACGTGTTGTTTAGGAAAAACAAGATAATTTCGCACGATGCGGGATTTCCTTAAAACGTGATTTTCTGAAAAATTTTGACGAAAGAAAATCTCCTTTTGGTTCTCTTTAGATGCTACATGTTAAGACGTACACGCCACAACAATTCTTTTCGAGATACAACGTGTAGTTTTGGAGATACAAGCTAATTTTGTACTATGCGTTATTTCTACTCGTAAAGAGTTTCCAATGCGTACGTATATGTCTTTACTCTGCAAAACTGTATTTCCTTTTGAAGTGGTATTCTTACATAGCCTTTCGAGAGAAAACTGTCCTGTGCCTTCTCTTTTGAGGCTACACACTTAGACATACACGCAACATGAAAGCTTTTCGACTTACAACGTGTTGTTTAGGAAAAACAAGATAATTTCGCACGATGCGGGATTTCCTTAAAACGTGATTTTCTGAAAAATTTTGACGAAAGAAAATTCTCCTTTTGGTTCTCTTTAGATGCTACATGTTAAGACGTACACGCCACAACAATTCTTTTCGAGATACAACATGTAGTTTTGGAGATACAAGCTAATTTTGTACTATGCGTCGTTTCTTCTCGTAAAGAGTTTCCAATGCGTACGTATATGTCTTTACTCTGCAAAACTGTATTTCCTTATGAAGTGGTATTCTTACATATCCTTTCGAGAGAAAACTGTCCTGTGCCTTCTCTTTTGAGGCTACACACTTAGACATACACGCAACATGAAAGCTTTTCGACTTACAACGTGTTGTTTAGGAAAAACAAGATAATTTCGCACGATGCGGGATTTCCTTAAAACGTGATTTTCTGAAAAATTTTGACGAAAGAAAATTCTCCTTTTGGTTCTCTTTAGATGCTACATGTTAAGACGTACACGCCACAACAATTCTTTTCGAGATACAACGTGTAGTTTTGGAGATACAAGCTAATTTTGTACTATGCGTTATTTCTTCTCGTAAAGAGTTTCCAATGCGTACGTATATGTCTTTACTCTGCAAAACTGTATTTCCTTATGAAGTGGTATTCTTACATATCATTTCGAGAGAAAACTGTCCTGTGCCTTCTCTTTTGAGGCTACACACTTAGACATACACGCAACATGAAAGCTTTTCGACTTACAACGTGTTGTTAAGGAAAAACAAGATAATTTCGCACGATGCGGGATTTCCTTAAAACGTGATTTTCTGAAAAATTTTGACGAAAGAAAATTCTCCTTTTGGTTCTCTTTAGATGCTACATGTTAAGACGTACACGCCACAACAATTCTTTTCGAGATACAACGTGTAGTTTTGGAGATACAAGCTAATTTTGTACTATGCGTCATTTCTTCTCGTAAAGAGTTTCCAATGCGTACGTATATGTCTTTACTCTGCAAAACTGTATTTCCTTATGAAGTGGTATTCTTACATATCCTTTCGAGAGAAAACTGTCCTGTGCTTTCTCTTTTGAGGCTACACACTTAGACATACACGCAACATGAAAGCTTTTCGACTTACAACGTGTTGTTTAGGAAAAACAAGATAATTTCGCACGATGCGGGATTTCCTTAAAACGTGATTTTCTGAAAAATTTTGACGAAAGAAAATTCTCCTTTTGGTTCTCTTTAGATGCTACATGTTAAGACGTACACGCCACAACAATTCTTTTCGAGATACAACGTGTAGTTTTGGAGATACAAGCTAATTTTGTACTATGCGCCATTTCTTCTCGTAAAGAGTTTCCAATGCGTACGTATATGTCTTTACTCTGCAAAACTGTATTTCCTTATGAAGTGGTATTCTTACATATCCTTTCGAGAGAAAACTGTCTTGTGCCTTCTCTTTTGAGGCTACACACTTAGACATACACGCAACATGAAAGCTTTTCGACTTACAACGTGTTGTTTAGGAAAAACAAGATAATTTCGCACGATGCGGGATTTCCTTAAAACGTGATTTTCTGAAAAATTTTGACGAAAGAAAATTCTCCTTTTGGTTCTCTTTAGATGCTACATGTTAAGACGTACACGCCACAACAATTCTTTTCGAGATACAACGTGTAGTTTTGGAGATACAAGCTAATTTTGTACTATGCGTTATTTCTACTCGTAAAGAGTTTCCAATGCGTACGTATATGTCTTTACTCTGCAAAACTGTATTTCCTTATGAAGTGGTATTCTTACATAGCCTTTCGAGAGAAAACTGTCCTGTGCCTTCTCTTTTGAGGCTACACACTTAGACATACACGCAACATGAAAGCTTTTCGACTTACAACGTGTTGTTTAGGAAAAACAAGATAATTTCGCACGATGCGGGATTTCCTTAAAACGTGATTTTCTGAAAAATTTTGACGAAAGAAAATTCTCCTTTTGGTTCTCTTTAGATGCTACATGTTAAGACGTACACGCCACAACAATTCTTTTCGAGATACAACGTGTAGTTTTGGAGATACAAGCTAATTTTGTACTATGCGCCATTTCTTCTCGTAAAGAGTTTCCAATGCGTACGTATATGTCTTTACTCTGCAAAACTGTATTTCCTTATGAAGTGGTATTCTTACATATCCTTTCGAGAGAAAACTGTCTTGTGCCTTCTCTTTTGAGGCTACACACTTAGACATACACGCAACATGAAAGCTTTTCGACTTACAACGTGTTGTTTAGGAAAAACAAGATAATTTCGCACGATGCGGGATTTCCTTAAAACGTGATTTTCTGAAAAATTTTGACGAAAGAAAATCTCCTTTTGGTTCTCTTTAGATGCTACATGTTAAGACGTACACGCCACAACAATTCTTTTCGAGATACAACGTGTAGTTTTGGAGATACAAGCTAATTTTGTACTATGCGTTATTTCTACTCGTAAAGAGTTTCCAATGCGTACGTATATGTCTTTACTCTGCAAAACTGTATTTCCTTATGAAGTGGTATTCTTACATAGCCTTTCGAGAGAAAACTGTCCTGTGCCTTCTCTTTTGAGGCTACACACTTAGACATACACGCAACATGAAAGCTTTTCGACTTACAACGTGTTGTTTAGGAAAAACAAGATAATTTCGCACGATGCGGGATTTCCTTAAAACGTGATTTTCTGAAAAATTTTGACGAAAGAAAATTCTCCTTTTGGTTCTCTTTAGATGCTACATGTTAAGACGTACACGCCACAACAATTCTTTTCGAGATACAACATGTAGTTTTGGAGATACAAGCTAATTTTGTACTATGCGTCGTTTCTTCTCGTAAAGAGTTTCCAATGCGTACGTATATGTCTTTACTCTGCAAAACTGTATTTCCTTATGAAGTGGTATTCTTACATATCCTTTCGAGAGAAAACTGTCCTGTGCCTTCTCTTTTGAGGCTACACACTTAGACATACACGCAACATGAAAGCTTTTCGACTTACAACGTGTTGTTTAGGAAAAACAAGATAATTTCGCACGATGCGGGATTTCCTTAAAACGTGATTTTCTGAAACATTTTGACGAAAGAAAATTCTCCTTTTGGTTCTCTTTAGATGCTACATGTTAAGACGTACACGCCACAACAATTCTTTTCGAGATACAACGTGTAGTTTTGGAGATACAAGCTAATTTTGTACTATGCGTTATTTCTTCTCGTAAAGAGTTTCCAATGCGTACGTATATGTCTTTACTCTGCAAAACTGTATTTCCTTATGAAGTGGTATTCTTACATATCCTTTCGAGAGAAAACTGTCCTGTGCCTTCTCTTTTGAGGCTACACACTTAGACATACACGCAACATGAAAGCTTTTCGACTTAAAACGTGTTGTTTAGGAAAAACAAGATAATTTCGCACGATGCGGGATTTCCTTAAAACGTGATTTTCTGAAAAATTTTGACGAAAGAAAATTCTCCTTTTGGTTCTCTTTAGATGCTACATGTTAAGACGTACACGCCACAACAATTCTTTTCGAGATACAACGTGTAGTTTTGGAGATACAAGCTAATTTTGTACTATGCGTTATTTCTTCTCGTAAAGAGTTTCCAATGCGTACGTATATGTCTTTACTCTGCAAAACTGTATTTCCTTATGAAGTGGTATTCTTACATATCCTTTCGAGAGAAAACTGTCCTGTGCCTTCTCTTTTGAGGCTACACACTTAGACATACACGCAACATGAAAGCTTTTCGACTTACAACGTGTTGTTTAGGAAAAACAAGATAATTTCGCACGATGCGGGATTTCCTTAAAACGTGATTTTCTGAAAAATTTTGACGAAAGAAAATTCTCCTTTTGGTTCTCTTTAGATGCTACATGTTAAGACGTACACGCCACAACAATTCTTTTCGAGATACAACGTGTAGTTTTGGAGATACAAGCTAATTTTGTACTATGCGTTATTTCTTCTCGTAAAGAGTTTCCAATGCGTACGTATATGTCTTTACTCTGCTAAACTGTATTTCCTTATGAAGTGGTATTCTTACATATCATTTCGAGAGAAAACTGTCCTGTGCCTTCTCTTTTGAGGCTACACACTTAGACATACACGCAACATGAAAGCTTTTCGACTTACAACGTGTTGTTAAGGAAAAACAAGATAATTTCGCACGATGCGGGATTTCCTTAAAACGTGATTTTCTGAAAAATTTTGACGAAAGAAAATTCTCCTTTTGGTTCTCTTTAGATGCTACATGTTAAGACGTACACGCCACAACAATTCTTTTCGAGATACAACGTGTAGTTTTGGAGATACAAGCTAATTTTGTACTATGCGTTATTTCTTCTCGTAAAGAGTTTCCAATGCGTACGTATATGTCTTTACTCTGCAAAACTGTACTTCCTTATGAAGTGGTATTCTTACATATCCTTTCGAGAGAAAACTGTCCTGTGCCTTCTCTTTTGAGGCTACACACTTAGACATACACGCAACATGAAAGCTTTTCGACTTACAACGTGTTGTTTAGGAAAAACAAGTTAATTTCGCACGTTGCGGGATTTCCTTAAAACGTGATTTTCTGAAACATTTTGACGAAAGAAAATTCTCCTTTTGGTTCTCTTTAGATGCTACATGTTAAGACGTACACGCCACAACAATTCTTTTCGAGATACAACGTGTAGATTTGGAGATACAAGCTAATTTTGTACTATGCGTTATTTCTTCTCGTAAAGAGTTTCCAATGCGTACGTATATGTCTTTACTCTGCAAAACTGTACTTCCTTATGAAGTGGTATTCTTACATATCCTTTCGAGAGAAAACTGTCCTGTGCCTTCTCTTTTGAGGCTACACACTTAGACATACACGCAACATGAAAGCTTTTCGACTTACAACGTGTTGTTTAGGAAAAACAAGATAATTTCGCACGATGCGGGATTTCCTTAAAACGTGATTTTCTGAAACATTTTGACGAAAGAAAATTCTCCTTTTGGTTCTCTTTAGATGCTACATGTTAAGACGTACACGCCACAACAATTCTTTTCGAGATACAACGTGTAGTTTTGGAGATACAAGCTAATTTTGTACTATGCGTTATTTCTTCTCGTAAAGAGTTTCCAATGCGTACGTATATGTCTTTACTCTGCAAAACTGTACTTCCTTATGAAGTGGTATTCTTACATATCCTTTCGAGAGAAAACTGTCCTGTGCCTTCTCTTTTGAGGCTACACACTTAGACATACACGCAACATGAAAGCTTTTCGACTTACAACGTGTTGTTTAGGAAAAACAAGATAATTTCGCACGATGCGGGATTTCCTTAAAACGTGATTTTCTGAAACATTTTGACGAAAGAAAATTCTCCTTTTGGTTCTCTTTAGATGCTACATGTTAAGACGTACACGCCACAACAATTCTTTTCGAGATACAACGTGTAGATTTGGAGATACAAGCTAATTTTGTACTATGCGTTATTTCTTCTCGTAAAGAGTTTCCAATGCGTACGTATATGTCTTTACTCTGCAAAACTGTACTTCCTTATGAAGTGGTATTCTTACATATCCTTTCGAGAGAAAACTGTCCTGTGCCTTCTCTTTTGAGGCTACACACTTAGACATACACGCAACATGAAAGCTTTTCGACTTACAACGTGTTGTTTAGGAAAAACAAGATAATTTCGCACGATGCGGGATTTCCTTAAAACGTGATTTTCTGAAAAATTTTGACGAAAGAAAATTCTCCTTTTGGTTCTCTTTAGATGCTACATGTTAAGACGTACACGCCACAACAATTCTTTTCGAGATACAACGTGTAGTTTTGGAGATACAAGCTAATTTTGTACTATGTGTTATTTCTTCTCGTAAAGAGTTTCCAATGCGTACGTATATGTCTTTACTCTGCAAAACTGTATTTCCTTATGAAGTGGTATTCTTACATATCCTTTCGAGAGAAAACTGTCCTGTGCCTTCTCTTTTGAGGCTACACACTTAGACATACACGCAACATGAAAGCTTTTCGACTTACAACCTGTTGTTTAGGAAAAACAAGATAATTTCGCACGATGCGGGATTTCCTTAAAACGTGATTTTCTGAAAAATTTTGACGAAAGAAAATTCTCCTTTTGGTTCTCTTTAGATGCTACATGTTAAGACGTACACGCCACAACAATTCTTTTCGAGATACAACGTGTAGTTTTGGAGATACAAGATAATTTTGTACTATGCGTTATTTCTTCTCGTAAAGAGTTTCCAATGCGTACGTATATGTCTTTACTCTGCAAAACTGTATTTCCTTATGAAGTGGTATTCTTACATATCCTTTCGAGAGAAAACTGTCCTGTGCCTTCTCTTTTGAGGCTACACACTTAGACATACACGCAACATGAAAGCTTTTCGACTTACAACGTGTTGTTTAGGAAAAACAAGATAATTTCGCACGATGCGGGATTTCCTTAAAACGTGATTTTCTGAAAAATTTTGACGAAAGAAAATTCTCCTTTTGATTCTCTTTAGATGCTACATGTTAAGACGTACACGACACAACAATTCTTTTCGAGATACAACGTGTAGTTTTGGAGATACAAGCTAATTTTGTACTATGCGTTATTTCTTCTCGTAAAGAGTTTCCAATGCGTACGTATATATCTTTACTCTGCAAAACTGTATTTCCTTATGAAGTGGTATTCTTACATATCCTTTCGAGAGAAAACTGTCCTGTGCCTTCTCTTTTGAGGCTACACACTTAGACATACACGCAACATGAAAGCTTTTCGACTTACAACGTGTTGTTTAGGAAAAACAAGATAATTTCGCACGATGCGGGATTTCCTTAAAACGTGATTTTCTGAAAAATTTTGACGAAAGAAAATTCTCCTTTTGGTTCTCTTTAGATGCTACATGTTAAGACGTACATGCCACAACAATTCTTTTCGAGATACAACGTGTAGTTTTGGAGATACAAGCTAATTTTGTACTATGCGTTATTTCTTCTCGTAAAGAGTTTCCAATGCGTACGTATATGTCTTTACTCTGCAAAACTGTATTTCCTTATGAAGTGGTATTCTTACATATCCTTTCGAGAGAAAACTGTCCTGTGCCTTCTCTTTTGAGGCTACACACTTAGACATACACGCAACATGAAAGCTTTTCGACTTACAACGTGTTGTTTAGGAAAAACAAGATAATTTCGCACGATGCGGGATTTCCTTAAAACGTGATTTTCTGAAAAATTTTGACGAAAGAAAATTCTCCTTTTGGTTCTCTTTAGATGCTACATGTTAAGACGTACACGCCACAACAATTCTTTTCGAGATACAACGTGTAGTTTTGGAGATACAAGCTAATTTTGTACTATGCGTTATTTCTTCTCGTAAAGAGTTTCCAATGCGTACGTATATGTCTTTACTCTGCAAAACTGTATTTCCTTATGAAGTGGTATTCTTACATATCCTTTCGAGAGAAAACTGTCCCGTGCCTTCTCTTTTGAGGCTACACACTTAGACATACACGCAACATGAAAGCTTTTCGACTTACAACGTGTTGTTTAGGAAAAACAAGATAATTTCGCACGATGCGGGATTTCCTTAAAACGTGATTTTCTGAAAAATTTTGACGAAAGAAAATTCTCCTTTTGGTTCTCTTTAGATGCTACATGTTAAGACGTACACGCCACAACAATTCTTTTCGAGATACAACGTGTAGTTTTGGAGATACAAGCTAATTTTGTACTATGCGTTATTTCTTCTCGTAAAGAGTTTCCAATGCGTACGTATATGTCTTTACTCTGCAAAACTGTATTTCCTTATGAAGTGGTATTCTTACATATCCTTTCGAGAGAAAACTGTCCTGTGCCTTCTCTTTTGAGGCTACACACTTAGACATACACGCAACATGAAAGCTTTTCGACTTACAACGTGTTGTTTAGGAAAAACAAGATAATTTCGCACGATGCGGGATTTCCTTAAAACGTGATTTTCTGAAAAATTTTGACGAAAGAAAATTCTCCTTTTGGTTCTCTTTAGATGCTACATGTTAAGACGTACACGCCACAACAATTCTTTTCGAGATACAACGTGTAGTTTTGGAGATACAAGCTAATTTTGTACTATGCGTTATTTCTTCTCGTAAAGAGTTTCCAAAGCGTAAGCATATGTCTTTACTCTGCAAAACTGTATTTCCTTATGAAGTGGTATTCTTACATATCCTTTCGAGAGAAAACTGTCCTGTGCCTTCTCTTTTGAGGCTACACACTTAGACATACACGCAACATGAAAGCTTTTCGACTTACAACGTGTTGTTTAGGAAAAACAAGATAATTTCGCACGATGCGGGATTTCCTTAAAACGTGATTTTCTGAAACATTTTGACGAAAGAAAATTCTCCTTTTGGTTCTCTTTAGATGCTACATGTTAAGACGTACACGCCACAACAATTCTTTTCGAGATACAACGTGTAGTTTTGGAGATACAAGCTAATTTTGTACTATGCGTTATTTCTTCTCGTAAAGAGTTTCCAATGCGTACGTATATGTCTTTACTCTGCAAAACTGTATTTCCTTATGAAGTGGTATTCTTACATATCCTTTCGAGAGAAAACTGTCCTGTGCCTTCTCTTTTGAGGCTACACACTTAGACATACACGCAACATGAAAGCTTTTCGACTTACAACGTGTTGTTTAGGAAAAACAAGATAATTTCGCACGATGCGGGATTTCCTTAAAACGTGATTTTCTGAAAAATTTTGACGAAAGAAAATTCTCCTTTTGGTTCTCTTTAGATGCTACATGTTAAGACGTACACGCCACAACAATTCTTTTCGAGATACAACGTGTAGTTTTGGAGATACAAGCTAATTTTGTACTATGCGTTATTTCTTCTCGTAAAGAGTTTCCAATGCGTACGTATATGTCTTTACTCTGCAAAACTGTATTTCCTTATGAAGTGGTATTCTTACATATCCTTTCGAGAGAAAACTGTCCTGTGCCTTCTCTTTTGAGGCTACACACTTAGACATACACGCAACATGAAAGCTTTTCGACTTACAACGTGTTGTTTAGGAAAAACAAGATAATTTCGCACGATGCGGGATTTCCTTAAAACGTGATTTTCTGAAAAATTTTGACGAAAGAAAATTCTCCTTTTGGTTCTCTTTAGATGCTACATGTTAAGACGTACACGCCACAACAATTCTTTTCGAGATACAACGTGTAGTTTTGGAGATACAAGCTAATTTTGTACTATGCGTTATTTCTTCTCGTAAAGAGTTTCCAATGCGTACGTATATGTCTTTACTCTGCAAAACTGTATTTCCTTATGAAGTGGTATTCTTACATATCCTTTCGAGAGAAAACTGTCCTGTGCCTTCTCTTTTGAGGCTACACACTTAGACATACACGCAACATGAAAGCTTTTCGACTTACAACGTGTTGTTTAGGAAAAACAAGATAATTTCGCACGATGCGGGATTTCCTTAAAACGTGATTTTCTGAAAAATTTTGACGAAAGAAAATTCTCCTTTTGGTTCTCTTTAGATGCTACATGTTAAGACGTACACGCCACAACAATTCTTTTCGAGATACAACGTGTAGTTTTGGAGATACAAGCTAATTTTGTACTATGCGTTATTTCTTCTCGTAAAGAGTTTCCAATGCGTACGTATATGTCTTTACTCTGCAAAACTGTATTTCCTTATGAAGTGGTATTCTTACATATCCTTTCGAGAGAAAACTGTCCTGTGCCTTCTCTTTTGAGGCTACACACTTAGACATACACGCAACATGAAAGCTTTTCGACTTACAACGTGTTGTTTAGGAAAAACAAGATAATTTCGCACGATGCGGGATTTCCTTAAAACGTGATTTTCTGAAAAATTTTGACGAAAGAAAATTCTCCTTTTGGTTCTCTTTAGATGCTACATGTTAAGACGTACACGCCACAACAATTCTTTTCGAGATACAACGTGTAGTTTTGGAGATACAAGCTAATTTTGTACTATGCGTTATTTCTTCTCGTAAAGAGTTTCCAATGCGTACGTATATGTCTTTACTCTGCAAAACTGTATTTCCTTATGAAGTGGTATTCTTACATATCCTTTCGAGAGAAAACTGTCCTGTGCCTTCTCTTTTGAGGCTACACACTTAGACATACACGCAACATGAAAGCTTTTCGACTTACAACGTGTTGTTTAGGAAAAACAAGATAATTTCGCACGATGCGGGATTTCCTTAAAACGTGATTTTCTGAAAAATTTTGACGAAAGAAAATTCTCCTTTTGGTTCTCTTTAGATGCTACATGTTAAGACGTACACGCCACAACAATTCTTTTCGAGATACAACGTGTAGTTTTGGAGATACAAGCTAATTTTGTACTATGCCTTATTTCTTCTCGTAAAGAGTTTCCAATGCGTACGTATATGTCTTTACTCTGCAAAACTGTATTTCCTTATGAAGTGGTATTCTTACATATCATTTCGAGAGAAAACTGTCCTGTGCCTTCTCTTTTGAGGCTACACACTTAGACATACACGCAACATGAAAGCTTTTCGACTTACAACGTGTTGTTAAGGAAAAACAAGATAATTTCGCACGATGCGGGATTTCCTTAAAACGTGATTTTCTGAAAAATTTTGACGAAAGAAAATTCTCCTTTTGGTTCTCTTTAGATGCTACATGTTAAGACGTACACGCCACAACAATTCTTTTCGAGATACAACGTGTAGTTTTGGAGATACAAGCTAATTTTGTACTATGCGTCATTTCTTCTCGTAAAGAGTTTCCAATGCGTACGTATATGTCTTTACTCTGCAAAACTGTATTTCCTTATGAAGTGGTATTCTTACATATCCTTTCGAGAGAAAACTGTCCTGTGCCTTCTCTTTTGAGGCTACACACTTAGACATACACGCAACATGAAAGCTTTTCGACTTACAACGTGTTGTTTAGGAAAAACAAGATAATTTCGCACGATGCGGGATTTCCTTAAAACGTGATTTTCTGAAAAATTTTGACGAAAGAAAATTCTCCTTTTGGTTCTCTTTAGATGCTACATGTTAAGACGTACACGCCACAACAATTCTTTTCGAGATACAACGTGTAGTTTTGGAGATACAAGCTAATTTTGTACTATGCGCCATTTCTTCTCGTAAAGAGTTTGCAATGCGTACGTATATGTCTTTACTCTGCAAAACTGTATTTCCTTATGAAGTGGTATTCTTACATATCCTTTCGAGAGAAAACTGTCTTGTGCCTTCTCTTTTGAGGCTACACACTTAGACATACACGCAACATGAAAGCTTTTCGACTTACAACGTGTTGTTTAGGAAAAACAAGATAATTTCGCACGATGCGGGATTTCCTTAAAACGTGATTTTCTGAAAAATTTTGACGAAAGAAAATTCTCCTTTTGGTTCTCTTTAGATGCTACATGTTAAGACGTACACGCCACAACAATTCTTTTCGAGATACAACGTGTAGTTTTGGAGATACAAGCTAATTTTGTACTATGCGTTATTTCTACTCGTAAAGAGTTTCCAATGCGTACGTATATGTCTTTACTCTGCAAAACTGTATTTCCTTATGAAGTGGTATTCTTACATAGCCTTTCGAGAGAAAACTGTCCTGTGCCTTCTCTTTTGAGGCTACACACTTAGACATACACGCAACATGAAAGCTTTTCGACTTACAACGTGTTGTTTAGGAAAAACAAGATAATTTCGCACGATGCGGGATTTCCTTAAAACGTGATTTTCTGAAAAATTTTGACGAAAGAAAATCTCCTTTTGGTTCTCTTTAGATGCTACATGTTAAGACGTACACGCCACAACAATTCTTTTCGAGATACAACGTGTAGTTTTGGAGATACAAGCTAATTTTGTACTATGCGTTATTTCTACTCGTAAAGAGTTTCCAATGCGTACGTATATGTCTTTACTCTGCAAAACTGTATTTCCTTTTGAAGTGGTATTCTTACATAGCCTTTCGAGAGAAAACTGTCCTGTGCCTTCTCTTTTGAGGCTACACACTTAGACATACACGCAACATGAAAGCTTTTCGACTTACAACGTGTTGTTTAGGAAAAACAAGATAATTTCGCACGATGCGGGATTTCCTTAAAACGTGATTTTCTGAAAAATTTTGACGAAAGAAAATTCTCCTTTTGGTTCTCTTTAGATGCTACATGTTAAGACGTACACGCCACAACAATTCTTTTCGAGATACAACATGTAGTTTTGGAGATACAAGCTAATTTTGTACTATGCGTCGTTTCTTCTCGTAAAGAGTTTCCAATGCGTACGTATATGTCTTTACTCTGCAAAACTGTATTTCCTTATGAAGTGGTATTCTTACATATCCTTTCGAGAGAAAACTGTCCTGTGCCTTCTCTTTTGAGGCTACACACTTAGACATACACGCAACATGAAAGCTTTTCGACTTACAACGTGTTGTTTAGGAAAAACAAGATAATTTCGCACGATGCGGGATTTCCTTAAAACGTGATTTTCTGAAACATTTTGACGAAAGAAAATTCTCCTTTTGGTTCTCTTTAGATGCTACATGTTAAGACGTACACGCCACAACAATTCTTTTCGAGATACAACGTGTAGTTTTGGAGATACAAGCTAATTTTGTACTATGCGTTATTTCTTCTCGTAAAGAGTTTCCAATGCGTACGTATATGTCTTTACTCTGCAAAACTGTATTTCCTTATGAAGTGGTATTCTTACATATCATTTCGAGAGAAAACTGTCCTGTGCCTTCTCTTTTGAGGCTACACACTTAGACATACACGCAACATGAAAGCTTTTCGACTTACAACGTGTTGTTAAGGAAAAACAAGATAATTTCGCACGATGCGGGATTTCCTTAAAACGTGATTTTCTGAAAAATTTTGACGAAAGAAAATTCTCCTTTTGGTTCTCTTTAGATGCTACATGTTAAGACGTACACGCCACAACAATTCTTTTCGAGATACAACGTGTAGTTTTGGAGATACAAGCTAATTTTGTACTATGCGTCATTTCTTCTCGTAAAGAGTTTCCAATGCGTACGTATATGTCTTTACTCTGCAAAACTGTATTTCCTTATGAAGTGGTATTCTTACATATCCTTTCGAGAGAAAACTGTCCTGTGCTTTCTCTTTTGAGGCTACACACTTAGACATACACGCAACATGAAAGCTTTTCGACTTACAACGTGTTGTTTAGGAAAAACAAGATAATTTCGCACGATGCGGGATTTCCTTAAAACGTGATTTTCTGAAAAATTTTGACGAAAGAAAATTCTCCTTTTGGTTCTCTTTAGATGCTACATGTTAAGACGTACACGCCACAACAATTCTTTTCGAGATACAACGTGTAGTTTTGGAGATACAAGCTAATTTTGTACTATGCGCCATTTCTTCTCGTAAAGAGTTTCCAATGCGTACGTATATGTCTTTACTCTGCAAAACTGTATTTCCTTATGAAGTGGTATTCTTACATATCCTTTCGAGAGAAAACTGTCCTGTGCCTTCTCTTTTGAGGCTACACACTTAGACATACACGCAACATGAAAGCTTTTCGACTTACAACGTGTTGTTTAGGAAAAACAAGATAATTTCGCACGATGCGGGATTTCCTTAAAACGTGATTTTCTGAAAAATTTTGACGAAAGAAAATTCTCCTTTTGGTTCTCTTTAGATGCTACATGTTAAGACGTACATGCCACAACAATTCTTTTCGAGATACAACGTGTAGTTTTGGAGATACAAGCCAATTTTGTACTATGCGTTATTTCTTCTCGTAAAGAGTTTCCAAAGCGTACGCATATGTCTTTACTCTGCAAAACTGTATTTCCTTATGAAGTGGTATTCTTACATATCCTTTCGAGAGAAAACTGTCCTGTGCCTTCTCTTTTGAGGCTACACACTTAGACATACACGCAACATGAAAGCTTTTCGACTTACAACGTGTTGTTTAGGAAAAACAAGATAATTTCGCACGATGCGGGATTTCCTTAAAACGTGATTTTCTGAAAAATTTTGACGAAAGAAAATTCTCCTTTTGGTTCTCTTTAGATGCTACATGTTAAGACGTACACGCCACAACAATTCTTTTCGAGATACAACGTGTAGTTTTGGAGATACAAGCTAATTTTGTACTATGCGTTATTTCTTCTCGTAAAGAGTTTCCAATGCGTACGTATATGTCTTTACTCTGCAAAACTGTATTTCCTTATGAAGTGGTATTCTTACATATCCTTTCGAGAGAAAACTGTCCTGTGCCTTCTCTTTTGAGGCTACACACTTAGACATACACGCAACATGAAAGCTTTTCGACTTACAACGTGTTGTTTAGGAAAAACAAGATAATTTCGCACGATGCGGGATTTCCTTAAAACGTGATTTTCTGAAAAATTTTGACGAAAGAAAATTCTCCTTTTGGTTCTCTTTAGATGCTACATGTTAAGACGTACACGCCACAACAATTCTTTTCGAGATACAACGTGTAGTTTTGGAGATACAAGCTAATTTTGTACTATGCGTTATTTCTTCTCGTAAAGAGTTTCCAATGCGTACGTATATGTCTTTACTCTGCAAAACTGTATTTCCTTATGAAGTGGTATTCTTACATATCCTTTCGAGAGAAAACTGTCCTGTGCCTTCTCTTTTGAGGCTACACACTTAGACATACACGCAACATGAAAGCTTTTCGACTTACAACGTGTTGTTTAGGAAAAACAAGATAATTTCGCACGATGCGGGATTTCCTTAAAACGTGATTTTCTGAAAAATTTTGACGAAAGAAAATTCTCCTTTTGGTTCTCTTTAGATGCTACATGTTAAGACGTACATGCCACAACAATTCTTTTCGAGATACAACGTGTAGTTTTGGAGATACAAGCCAATTTTGTACTATGCGTTATTTCTTCTCGTAAAGAGTTTCCAAAGCTTACGCATATGTCTTTACTCTGCAAAACTGTATTTCCTTATGAAGTGGTATTCTTACATATCCTTTCGAGAGAAAACTGTCCTGTGCCTTCTCTTTTGAGGCTACACACTTAGACATACACGCAACATGAAAGCTTTTCGACTTACAACGTGTTGTTTAGGAAAAACAAGATAATTTCGCACGATGCGGGATTTCCTTAAAACGTGATTTTCTGACAAATTTTGACGAAAGAAAATTCTCCTTTTGGTTCTCTTTAGATGCTACATGTTAAGACGTACACGCCACAACAATTCTTTTCGAGATACAACGTGTAGTTTTGGAGATACAAGCTAATTTTGTACTATGCGTTATTTCTTCTCGTAAAGAGTTTCCAATGCGTACGTATATGTCTTTACTCTGCAAAACTGTATTTCCTTATGAAGTGGTATTCTTACATATCCTTTCGAGAGAAAACTGTCCTGTGCCTTCTCTTTTGAGGCTACACACTTAGACATACACGCAACATGAAAGCTTTTCGACTTACAACGTGTTGTTTAGGAAAAACAAGATAATTTCGCACGATGCGGGATTTCCTTAAAACGTGATTTTCTGAAAAATTTTGACGAAAGAAAATTCTCCTTTTGGTTCTCTTTAGATGCTACATGTTAAGACGTACACGCCACAACAATTCTTTTCGAGATACAACGTGTAGTTTTGGAGATACAAGCTAATTTTGTACTATGCGTTATTTCTTCTCGTAAAGAGTTTCCAATGCGTACGTATATGTCTTTACTCTGCAAAACTGTATTTCCTTATGAAGTGGTATTCTTACATATCCTTTCGAGAGAAAACTGTCCTGTGCCTTCTCTTTTGAGGCTACACACTTAGACATACACGCAACATGAAAGCTTTTCGACTTACAACGTGTTGTTTAGGAAAAACAAGATAATTTCGCACGATGCGGGATTTCCTTAAAACGTGATTTTCTGAAAAATTTTGACGAAAGAAAATTCTCCTTTTGGTTCTCTTTAGATGCTACATGTTAAGACGTACACGCCACAACAATTCTTTTCGAGATACAACGTGTAGTTTTGGAGATACAAGCTAATTTTGTACTATGCGTTATTTCTTCTCGTAAAGAGTTTCCAATGCGTACGTATATGTCTTTACTCTGCAAAACTGTATTTCCTTATGAAGTGGTATTCTTACATATCCTTTCGAGAGAAAACTGTCCTGTGCCTTCTCTTTTGAGGCTACACACTTAGACATACACGCAACATGAAAGCTTTTCGACTTACAACGTGTTGTTTAGGAAAAACAAGATAATTTCGCACGATGCGGGATTTCCTTAAAACGTGATTTTCTGAAAAATTTTGACGAAAGAAAATTCTCCTTTTGGTTCTCTTTAGATGCTACATGTTAAGACGTACACGCCACAACAATTCTTTTCGAGATACAACGTGTAGTTTTGGAGATACAAGCTAATTTTGTACTATGCGTTATTTCTTCTCGTAAAGAGTTTCCAATGCGTACGTATATGTCTTTACTCTGCAAAACTGTATTTCCTTATGAAGTGGTATTCTTACATATCCTTTCGAGAGAAAACTGTCCTGTGCCTTCTCTTTTGAGGCTACACACTTAGACATACACGCAACATGAAAGCTTTTCGACTTACAACGTGTTGTTTAGGAAAAACAAGATAATTTCGCACGATGCGGGATTTCCTTAAAACGTGATTTTCTGAAAAATTTTGACGAAAGAAAATTCTCCTTTTGGTTCTCTTTAGATGCTACATGTTAAGACGTACACGCCACAACAATTCTTTTCGAGATACAACATGTAGTTTTGGAGATACAAGCTAATTTTGTACTATGCGTTATTTCTTCTCGTAAAGAGTTTCCAATGCGTACGTATATGTCTTTACTCTGCAAAACTGTATTTCCTTATGAAGTGGTATTCTTACATATCCTTTCGAGAGAAAACTGTCCTGTGCCTTCTCTTTTGAGGCTACACACTTAGACATACACGCAACATGAAAGCTTTTCGACTTACAACGTGTTGTTTAGGAAAAACAAGATAATTTCGCACGATGCGGGATTTCCTTAAAACGTGATTTTCTGAAAAATTTTGACGAAAGAAAATTCTCCTTTTGGTTCTCTTTAGATGCTACATGTTAAGACGTACACGCCACAACAATTCTTTTCGAGATACAACGTGTAGTTTTGGAGATACAAGCTAATTTTGTACTATGCGTTATTTCTTCTCGTAAAGACTTTCCAATGCGTACGTATATGTCTTTACTCTGCAAAACTGTATTTCCTTATGAAGTGGTATTCTTACATATCCTTTCGAGAGAAAACTGTCCTGTGCCTTCTCTTTTGAGGCTACACACTTAGACATACACGCAACATGAAAGCTTTTCGACTTACAACGTGTTGTTTAGGAAAAACAAGATAATTTCGCACGATGCGGGATTTCCTTAAAACGTGATTTTCTGAAAAATTTTGACGAAAGAAAATTCTCCTTTTGGTTCTCTTTAGATGCTACATGTTAAGACGTACACGCCACAACAATTCTTTTCGAGATACAACGTGTAGTTTTGGAGATACAAGCTAATTTTGTACTATGCGTTATTTCTTCTCGTAAAGAGTTTCCAATGCGTACGTATATGTCTTTACTCTGCAAAACTGTATTTCCTTATGAAGTGGTATTCTTACATATCCTTTCGAGAGAAAACTGTCCTGTGCCTTCTCTTTTGAGGCTACACACTTAGACATACACGCAACATGAAAGCTTTTCGACTTACAACGTGTTGTTTAGGAAAAACAAGATAATTTCGCACGATGCGGGATTTCCTTAAAACGTGATTTTCTGAAAAATTTTGACGAAAGAAAATTCTCCTTTTGGTTCTCTTTAGATGCTACATGTTAAGACGTACACGCCACAACAATTCTTTTCGAGATACAACGTGTAGTTTTGGAGATACAAGCTAATTTTGTACTATGCGTTATTTCTTCTCGTAAAGAGTTTCCAATGCGTACGTATATGTCTTTACTCTGCAAAACTGTATTTCCTTATGAAGTGGTATTCTTACATATCCTTTCGAGAGAAAACTGTCCTGTGCCTTCTCTTTTGAGGCTACACACTTAGACATACACGCAACATGAAAGCTTTTCGACTTACAACGTGTTGTTTAGGAAAAACAAGATAATTTCGCACGATGCGGGATTTCCTTAAAACGTGATTTTCTGAAACATTTTGACGAAAGAAAATTCTCCTTTTGGTTCTCTTTAGATGCTACATGTTAAGACGTACACGCCACAACAATTCTTTTCGAGATACAACATGTAGTTTTGGAGATACAAGCTAATTTTGTACTATGCGTTATTTCTTCTCGTAAAGAGTTTCCAATGCGTACGTATATGTCTTTACTCTGCAAAACTGTATTTCCTTATGAAGTGGTATTCTTACATATCCTTTCGAGAGAAAACTGTCCTGTGCCTTCTCTTTTGAGGCTACACACTTAGACATACACGCAACATGAAAGCTTTTCGACTTACAACGTGTTGTTTAGGAAAAACAAGATAATTTCGCACGATGCGGGATTTCCTTAAAACGTGATTTTCTGAAAAATTTTGACGAAAGAAAATTCTCCTTTTGGTTCTCTTTAGATGCTACATGTTAAGACGTACACGCCACAACAATTCTTTTCGAGATACAACGTGTAGTTTTGGAGATACAAGCTAATTTTGTACTATGCGTTATTTCTTCTCGTAAAGACTTTCCAATGCGTACGTATATGTCTTTACTCTGCAAAACTGTATTTCCTTATGAAGTGGTATTCTTACATATCCTTTCGAGAGAAAACTGTCCTGTGCCTTCTCTTTTGAGGCTACACACTTAGACATACACGCAACATGAAAGCTTTTCGACTTACAACGTGTTGTTTAGGAAAAACAAGATAATTTCGCACGATGCGGGATTTCCTTAAAACGTGATTTTCTGAAAAATTTTGACGAAAGAAAATTCTCCTTTTGGTTCTCTTTAGATGCTACATGTTAAGACGTACACGCCACAACAATTCTTTTCGAGATACAACGTGTAGTTTTGGAGATACAAGCTAATTTTGTACTATGCGTTATTTCTTCTCGTAAAGAGTTTCCAATGCGTACGTATATGTCTTTACTCTGCAAAACTGTATTTCCTTATGAAGTGGTATTCTTACATATCCTTTCGAGAGAAAACTGTCCTGTGCCTTCTCTTTTGAGGCTACACACTTAGACATACACGCAACATGAAAGCTTTTCGACTTACAACGTGTTGTTTAGGAAAAACAAGATAATTTCGCACGATGCGGGATTTCCTTAAAACGTGATTTTCTGAAAAATTTTGACGAAAGAAAATTCTCCTTTTGGTTCTCTTTAGATGCTACATGTTAAGACGTACACGCCACAACAATTCTTTTCGAGATACAACGTGTAGTTTTGGAGATACAAGCTAATTTTGTACTATGCGTTATTTCTTCTCGTAAAGAGTTTCCAATGCGTACGTATATGTCTTTACTCTGCAAAACTGTATTTCCTTATGAAGTGGTATTCTTACATATCCTTTCGAGAGAAAACTGTCCTGTGCCTTCTCTTTTGAGGCTACACACTTAGACATACACGCAACATGAAAGCTTTTCGACTTACAACGTGTTGTTTAGGAAAAACAAGATAATTTCGCACGATGCGGGATTTCCTTAAAACGTGATTTTCTGAAAAATTTTGACGAAAGAAAATTCTCCTTTTGGTTCTCTTTAGATGCTACATGTTAAGACGTACACGCCACAACAATTCTTTTCGAGATACAACGTGTAGTTTTGGAGATACAAGCTAATTTTGTACTATGCGTTATTTCTTCTCGTAAAGAGTTTCCAATGCGTACGTATATGTCTTTACTCTGCAAAACTGTATTTCCTTATGAAGTGGTATTCTTACATATCCTTTCGAGAGAAAACTGTCCTGTGCCTTCTCTTTTGAGGCTACACACTTAGACATACACGCAACATGAAAGCTTTTCGACTTACAACGTGTTGTTTAGGAAAAACAAGATAATTTCGCACGATGCGGGATTTCCTTAAAACGTGATTTTCTGAAAAATTTTGACGAAAGAAAATTCTCCTTTTGGTTCTCTTTAGATGCTACATGTTAAGACGTACACGCCACAACAATTCTTTTCGAGATACAACGTGTAGTTTTGGAGATACAAGCTAATTTTGTACTATGCGTTATTTCTTCTCGTAAAGACTTTCCAATGCGTACGTATATGTCTTTACTCTGCAAAACTGTATTTCCTTATGAAGTGGTATTCTTACATATCCTTTCGAGAGAAAACTGTCCTGTGCCTTCTCTTTTGAGGCTACACACTTAGACATACACGCAACATGAAAGCTTTTCGACTTACAACGTGTTGTTTAGGAAAAACAAGATAATTTCGCACGATGCGGGATTTCCTTAAAACGTGATTTTCTGAAAAATTTTGACGAAAGAAAATTCTCCTTTTGGTTCTCTTTAGATGCTACATGTTAAGACGTACACGCCACAACAATTCTTTTCGAGATACAACGTGTAGTTTTGGAGATACAAGCTAATTTTGTACTATGCGTTATTTCTTCTCGTAAAGAGTTTCCAATGCGTACGTATATGTCTTTACTCTGCAAAACTGTATTTCCTTATGAAGTGGTATTCTTACATATCCTTTCGAGAGAAAACTGTCCTGTGCCTTCTCTTTTGAGGCTACACACTTAGACATACACGCAACATGAAAGCTTTTCGACTTACAACGTGTTGTTTAGGAAAAACAAGATAATTTCGCACGATGCGGGATTTCCTTAAAACGTGATTTTCTGAAAAATTTTGACGAAAGAAAATTCTCCTTTTGGTTCTCTTTAGATGCTACATGTTAAGACGTACACGCCACAACAATTCTTTTCGAGATACAACGTGTAGTTTTGGAGATACAAGCTAATTTTGTACTATGCGTTATTTCTTCTCGTAAAGAGTTTCCAATGCGTACGTATATGTCTTTACTCTGCAAAACTGTATTTCCTTATGAAGTGGTATTCTTACATATCCTTTCGAGAGAAAACTGTCCTGTGCCTTCTCTTTTGAGGCTACACACTTAGACATACACGCAACATGAAAGCTTTTCGACTTACAACGTGTTGTTTAGGAAAAACAAGATAATTTCGCACGATGCGGGATTTCCTTAAAACGTGATTTTCTGAAACATTTTGACGAAAGAAAATTCTCCTTTTGGTTCTCTTTAGATGCTACATGTTAAGACGTACACGCCACAACAATTCTTTTCGAGATACAACGTGTAGTTTTGGAGATACAAGCTAATTTTGTACTATGCGTTATTTCTTCTCGTAAAGACTTTCCAATGCGTACGTATATGTCTTTACTCTGCAAAACTGTATTTCCTTATGAAGTGGTATTCTTACATATCCTTTCGAGAGAAAACTGTCCTGTGCCTTCTCTTTTGAGGCTACACACTTAGACATACACGCAACATGAAAGCTTTTCGACTTACAACGTGTTGTTTAGGAAAAACAAGATAATTTCGCACGATGCGGGATTTCCTTAAAACGTGATTTTCTGAAACATTTTGACGAAAGAAAATTCTCCTTTTGGTTCTCTTTAGATGCTACATGTTAAGACGTACACGCCACAACAATTCTTTTCGAGATACAACGTGTAGTTTTGGAGATACAAGCTAATTTTGTACTATGCGTTATTTCTTCTCGTAAAGAGTTTCCAATGCGTACGTATATGTCTTTACTCTGCAAAACTGTATTTCCTTATGAAGTGGTATTCTTACATATCCTTTCGAGAGAAAACTGTCCTGTGCCTTCTCTTTTGAGGCTACACACTTAGACATACACGCAACATGAAAGCTTTTCGACTTACAACGTGTTGTTTAGGAAAAACAAGATAATTTCGCACGATGCGGGATTTCCTTAAAACGTGATTTTCTGAAAAATTTTGACGAAAGAAAATTCTCCTTTTGGTTCTCTTTAGATGCTACATGTTAAGACGTACATGCCACAACAATTCTTTTCGAGATACAACGTGTAGTTTTGGAGATACAAGCTAATTTTGTACTATGCGTTATTTCTTCTCGTAAAGAGTTTCCAAAGCGTACGCATATGTCTTTACTCTGCAAAACTGTATTTCCTTATGAAGTGGTATTCTTACATATCCTTTCGAGAGAAAACTGTCCTGTGCCTTCTCTTTTGAGGCTACACACTTAGACATACACACAACATGAAAGCTTTTCGACTTACAACGTGTTGTTTAGGAAAAACAAGATAATTTCGCACGATGCGGGATTTCCTTAAAACGTGATTTTCTGAAAAATTTTGACGAAAGAAAATTCTCCTTTTGGTTCTCTTTAGATGCTCCATGTTAAGACGTACACGCCACAACAATTCTTTTCGAGATACAACGTGTAGTTTTGGAGATACAAGCTAATTTTGTACTATGCGTTATTTCTTCTCGTAAAGAGTTTCCAAAGCGTACGCATATGTCTTTACTCTGCAAAACTGTATTTCCTTATGAAGTGGTATTCTTACATATCCTTTCGAGAGAAAACTGTCCTGTGCCTTCTCTTTTGAGGCTACACACTTAGACATACACGCAACATGAAAGCTTTTCGACTTACAACGTGTTGTTTAGGAAAAACAAGATAATTTCGCACGATGCGGGATTTCCTTAAAACGTGATTTTCTGAAACATTTTGACGAAAGAAAATTCTCCTTTTGGTTCTCTTTAGATGCTACATGTTAAGACGTACACGCCACAACAATTCTTTTCGAGATACAACGTGTAGTTTTGGAGATACAAGCTAATTTTGTACTATGCGTTATTTCTTCTCGTAAAGAGTTTCCAATGCGTACGTATATGTCTTTACTCTGCAAAACTGTATTTCCTTATGAAGTGGTATTCTTACATATCCTTTCGAGAGAAAACTGTCCTGTGCCTTCTCTTTTGAGGCTACACACTTAGACATACACGCAACATGAAAGCTTTTCGACTTACAACGTGTTGTTTAGGAAAAACAAGATAATTTCGCACGATGCGGGATTTCCTTAAAACGTGATTTTCTGAAAAATTTTGACGAAAGAAAATTCTCCTTTTGGTTCTCTTTAGATGCTACATGTTAAGACGTACACGCCACAACAATTCTTTTCGAGATACAACGTGTAGTTTTGGAGATACAAGCTAATTTTGTACTATGCGTTATTTCTTCTCGTAAAGACTTTCCAATGCGTACGTATATGTCTTTACTCTGCAAAACTGTATTTCCTTATGAAGTGGTATTCTTACATATCCTTTCGAGAGAAAACTGTCCTGTGCCTTCTCTTTTGAGGCTACACACTTAGACATACACGCAACATGAAAGCTTTTCGACTTACAACGTGTTGTTTATGAAAAACAAGATAATTTCGCACGATGCGGGATTTCCTTAAAACGTGATTTTCTGAAAAATTTTGACGAAAGAAAATTCTCCTTTTGGTTCTCTTTAGATGCTACATGTTAAGACGTACACGCCACAACAATTCTTTTCGAGATACAACGTGTAGTTTTGGAGATACAAGCTAATTTTGTACTATGCGTTATTTCTTCTCGTAAAGAGTTTCCAATGCGTACGTATATGTCTTTACTCTGCAAAACTGTATTTCCTTATGAAGTGGTATTCTTACATATCCTTTCGAGAGAAAACTGTCCTGTGCCTTCTCTTTTGAGGCTACACACTTAGACATACACGCAACATGAAAGCTTTTCGACTTACAACGTGTTGTTTAGGAAAAACAAGATAATTTCGCACGATGCGGGATTTCCTTAAAACGTGATTTTCTGAAAAATTTTGACGAAAGAAAATTCTCCTTTTGGTTCTCTTTAGATGCTACATGTTAAGACGTACACGCCACAACAATTCTTTTCGAGATACAACGTGTAGTTTTGGAGATACAAGCTAATTTTGTACTATGCGTTATTTCTTCTCGTAAAGAGTTTCCAATGCGTACGTATATGTCTTTACTCTGCAAAACTGTATTTCCTTATGAAGTGGTATTCTTACATATCCTTTCGAGAGAAAACTGTCCTGTGCCTTCTCTTTTGAGGCTACACACTTAGACATACACGCAACATGAAAGCTTTTCGACTTACAACGTGTTGTTTAGGAAAAACAAGATAATTTCGCACGATGCGGGATTTCCTTAAAACGTGATTTTCTGAAAAATTTTGACGAAAGAAAATTCTCCTTTTGGTTCTCTTTAGATGCTACATGTTAAGACGTACACGCCACAACAATTCTTTTCGAGATACAACGTGTAGTTTTGGAGATACAAGCTAATTTTGTACTATGCGTTATTTCTTCTCGTAAAGAGTTTCCAATGCGTACGTATATGTCTTTACTCTGCAAAACTGTATTTCCTTATGAAGTGGTATTCTTACATATCCTTTCGAGAGAAAACTGTCCTGTGCCTTCTCTTTTGAGGCTACACACTTAGACATACACGCAACATGAAAGCTTTTCGACTTACAACGTGTTGTTTAGGAAAAACAAGATAATTTCGCACGATGCGGGATTTCCTTAAAACGTGATTTTCTGAAAAATTTTGACGAAAGAAAATTCTCCTTTTGGTTCTCTTTAGATGCTACATGTTAAGACGTACACGCCACAACAATTCTTTTCGAGATACAACGTGTAGTTTTGGAGATACAAGCTAATTTTGTACTATGCGTTATTTCTTCTCGTAAAGAGTTTCCAATGCGTACGTATATGTCTTTACTCTGCAAAACTGTATTTCCTTATGAAGTGGTATTCTTACATATCCTTTCGAGAGAAAACTGTCCTGTGCCTTCTCTTTTGAGGCTACACACTTAGACATACACGCAACATGAAAGCTTTTCGACTTACAACGTGTTGTTTAGGAAAAACAAGATAATTTCGCACGATGCGGGATTTCCTTAAAACGTGATTTTCTGAAAAATTTTGACGAAAGAAAATTCTCCTTTTGGTTCTCTTTAGATGCTACATGTTAAGACGTACATGCCACAACAATTCTTTTCGAGATACAACGTGTAGTTTTGGAGATACAAGCTAATTTTGTACTATGCGTTATTTCTTCTCGTAAAGAGTTTCCAAAGCGTACGCATATGTCTTTACTCTGCAAAACTGTATTTCCTTATGAAGTGGTATTCTTACATATCCTTTCGAGAGAAAACTGTCCTGTGCCTTCTCTTTTGAGGCTACACACTTAGACATACACGCAACATGAAAGCTTTTCGACTTACAACGTGTTGTTTAGGAAAAACAAGATAATTTCGCACGATGCGGGATTTCCTTAAAACGTGATTTTCTGAAAAATTTTGACGAAAGAAAATTCTCCTTTTGGTTCTCTTTAGATGCTACATGTTAAGACGTACACGCCACAACAATTCTTTTCGAGATACAACGTGTAGTTTTGGAGATACAAGCTAATTTTGTACTATGCGTTATTTCTTCTCGTAAAGAGTTTCCAATGCGTACGTATATGTCTTTACTCTGCAAAACTGTATTTCCTTATGAAGTGGTATTCTTACATATCCTTTCGAGAGAAAACTGTCCTGTGCCTTCTCTTTTGAGGCTACACACTTAGACATACACGCAACATGAAAGCTTTTCGACTTACAACGTTTTGTTTAGGAAAAACAAGATAATTTCGCACGATGCGGGATTTCCTTAAAACGTGATTTTCTGAAAAATTTTGACGAAAGAAAATTCTCCTTTTGGTTCTCTTTAGATGCTACATGTTAAGACGTACACGCCACAACAATTCTTTTCGAGATACAACGTGTAGTTTTGGAGATACAAGCTAATTTTGTACTATGCGTTATTTCTTCTCGTAAAGAGTTTCCAATGCGTACGTATATGTCTTTACTCTGCAAAACTGTATTTCCTTATGAAGTGGTATTCTTACATATCCTTTCGAGAGAAAACTGTCCTGTGCCTTCTCTTTTGAGGCTACACACTTAGACATACACGCAACATGAAAGCTTTTCGACTTACAACGTGTTGTTTAGGAAAAACAAGATAATTTCGCACGATGCGGGATTTCCTTAAAACGTGATTTTCTGAAAAATTTTGACGA
Source organism: Apodemus sylvaticus (assembly GCF_947179515.1). Taxonomy (NCBI): domain Eukaryota; kingdom Metazoa; phylum Chordata; class Mammalia; order Rodentia; family Muridae; genus Apodemus; species Apodemus sylvaticus. The sequence goes on from NW_026263170.1 coordinate 96,024, forward strand.
AAGAAAATTCTCCTTTTGGTTCTCTTTAGATGCTACATGTTAAGACGTACACGCCACAACAATTCTTTTCGAGATACAACGTGTAGTTTTGGAGATACAAGCTAATTTTGTACTATGCGTTATTTCTTCTCGTAAAGAGTTTCCAATGCGTACGTATATGTCTTTACTCTGCAAAACTGTATTTCCTTATGAAGTGGTATTCTTACATATCCTTTCGAGAGAAAACTGTCCTGTGCCTTCTCTTTTGAGGCTACACACTTAGACATACACGCAACATGAAAGCTTTTCGACTTACAACGTGTTGTTTAGGAAAAACAAGATAATTTCGCACGATGCGGGATTTCCTTAAAACGTGATTTTCTGAAAAATTTTGACGAAAGAAAATTCTCCTTTTGGTTCTCTTTAGATGCTACATGTTAAGACGTACACGCCACAACAATTCTTTTCGAGATACAACGTGTAGTTTTGGAGATACAAGCTAATTTTGTACTATGCGTTATTTCTTCTCGTAAAGAGTTTCCAATGCGTACGTATATGTCTTTACTCTGCAAAACTGTATTTCCTTATGAAGTGGTATTCTTACATATCCTTTCGAGAGAAAACTGTCCTGTGCCTTCTCTTTTGAGGCTACACACTTAGACATACACGCAACATGAAAGCTTTTCGACTTAAAACGTGTTGTTTAGGAAAAACAAGATAATTTCGCACGATGCGGGATTTCCTTAAAACGTGATTTTCTGAAAAATTTTGACGAAAGAAAATTCTCCTTTTGGTTCTCTTTAGATGCTACATGTTAAGACGTACATGCCACAACAATTCTTTTCGAGATACAACGTGTAGTTTTGGAGATACAAGCTAATTTTGTACTATGCGTTATTTCTTCTCGTAAAGAGTTTCCAAAGCGTACGCATATGTCTTTACTCTGCAAAACTGTATTTCCTTATGAAGTGGTATTCTTACATATCCTTTCGAGAGAAAACTGTCCTGTGCCTTCTCTTTTGAGGCTACACACTTAGACATACACGCAACATGAAAGCTTTTCGACTTACAACGTGTTGTTTAGGAAAAACAAGATAATTTCGCACGATGCGGGATTTCCTTAAAACGTGATTTTCTGAAAAATTTTGACGAAAGAAAATTCTCCTTTTGGTTCTCTTTAGATGCTACATGTTAAGACGTACACGCCACAACAATTCTTTTCGAGATACAACGTGTAGTTTTGGAGATACAAGCTAATTTTGTACTATGCGTTATTTCTTCTCGTAAAGAGTTTCCAATGCGTACGTATATGTCTTTACTCTGCAAAACTGTATTTCCTTATGAAGTGGTATTCTTACATATCCTTTCGAGAGAAAACTGTCCTGTGCCTTCTCTTTTGAGGCTACACACTTAGACATACACGCAACATGAAAGCTTTTCGACTTACAACGTGTTGTTTAGGAAAAACAAGATAATTTCGCACGATGCGGGATTTCCTTAAAACGTGATTTTCTGAAAAATTTTGACGAAAGAAAATTCTCCTTTTGGTTCTCTTTAGATGCTACATGTTAAGACGTACACGCCACAACAATTCTTTTCGAGATACAACGTGTAGTTTTGGAGATACAAGCTAATTTTGTACTATGCGTTATTTCTTCTCGTAAAGAGTTTCCAATGCGTACGTATATGTCTTTACTCTGCAAAACTGTATTTCCTTATGAAGTGGTATTCTTACATATCCTTTCGAGAGAAAACTGTCCTGTGCCTTCTCTTTTGAGGCTACACACTTAGACATACACGCAACATGAAAGCTTTTCGACTTACAACGTGTTGTTTAGGAAAAACAAGATAATTTCGCACGATGCGGGATTTCCTTAAAACGTGATTTTCTGAAAAATTTTGACGAAAGAAAATTCTCCTTTTGGTTCTCTTTAGATGCTACATGTTAAGACGTACACGCCACAACAATTCTTTTCGAGATACAACGTGTAGTTTTGGAGATACAAGCTAATTTTGTACTATGCGTTATTTCTTCTCGTAAAGAGTTTCCAATGCGTACGTATATGTCTTTACTCTGCAAAACTGTATTTCCTTATGAAGTGGTATTCTTACATATCCTTTCGAGAGAAAACTGTCCTGTGCCTTCTCTTTTGAGGCTACACACTTAGACATACACGCAACATGAAAGCTTTTCGACTTACAACGTGTTGTTTAGGAAAAACAAGATAATTTCGCACGATGCGGGATTTCCTTAAAACGTGATTTTCTGAAACATTTTGACGAAAGAAAATTCTCCTTTTGGTTCTCTTTAGATGCTACATGTTAAGACGTACACGCCACAACAATTCTTTTCGAGATACAACGTGTAGTTTTGGAGATACAAGCTAATTTTGTACTATGCGTTATTTCTTCTCGTAAAGAGTTTCCAATGCGTACGTATATGTCTTTACTCTGCAAAACTGTATTTCCTTATGAAGTGGTATTCTTACATATCCTTTCGAGAGAAAACTGTCCTGTGCCTTCTCTTTTGAGGCTACACACTTAGACATACACGCAACATGAAAGCTTTTCGACTTACAACGTGTTGTTTATGAAAAACAAGATAATTTCGCACGATGCGGGATTTCCTTAAAACGTGATTTTCTGAAAAATTTTGACGAAAGAAAATTCTCCTTTTGGTTCTCTTTAGATGCTACATGTTAAGACGTACACGCCACAACAATTCTTTTCGAGATACAACGTGTAGTTTTGGAGATACAAGCTAATTTTGTACTATGCGTTATTTCTTCTCGTAAAGAGTTTCCAATGCGTACGTATATGTCTTTACTCTGCAAAACTGTATTTCCTTATGAAGTGGTATTCTTACATATCCTTTCGAGAGAAAACTGTCCTGTGCCTTCTCTTTTGAGGCTACACACTTAGACATACACGCAACATGAAAGCTTTTCGACTTACAACGTGTTGTTTAGGAAAAACAAGATAATTTCGCACGATGCGGGATTTCCTTAAAACGTGATTTTCTGAAAAATTTTGACGAAAGAAAATTCTCCTTTTGGTTCTCTTTAGATGCTACATGTTAAGACGTACACGCCACAACAATTCTTTTCGAGATACAACGTGTAGTTTTGGAGATACAAGCTAATTTTGTACTATGCGTTATTTCTTCTCGTAAAGAGTTTCCAATGCGTACGTATATGTCTTTACTCTGCAAAACTGTATTTCCTTATGAAGTGGTATTCTTACATATCCTTTCGAGAGAAAACTGTCCTGTGCCTTCTCTTTTGAGGCTACACACTTAGACATACACGCAACATGAAAGCTTTTCGACTTACAACGTGTTGTTTAGGAAAAACAAGATAATTTCGCACGATGCGGGATTTCCTTAAAACGTGATTTTCTGAAAAATTTTGACGAAAGAAAATTCTCCTTTTGGTTCTCTTTAGATGCTACATGTTAAGACGTACACGCCACAACAATTCTTTTCGAGATACAACGTGTAGTTTTGGAGATACAAGCTAATTTTGTACTATGCGTTATTTCTTCTCGTAAAGACTTTCCAATGCGTACGTATATGTCTTTACTCTGCAAAACTGTATTTCCTTATGAAGTGGTATTCTTACATATCCTTTCGAGAGAAAACTGTCCTGTGCCTTCTCTTTTGAGGCTACACACTTAGACATACACGCAACATGAAAGCTTTTCGACTTACAACGTGTTGTTTAGGAAAAACAAGATAATTTCGCACGATGCGGGATTTCCTTAAAACGTGATTTTCTGAAAAATTTTGACGAAAGAAAATTCTCCTTTTGGTTCTCTTTAGATGCTACATGTTAAGACGTACACGCCACAACAATTCTTTTCGAGATACAACGTGTAGTTTTGGAGATACAAGCTAATTTTGTACTATGCGTTATTTCTTCTCGTAAAGAGTTTCCAATGCGTACGTATATGTCTTTACTCTGCAAAACTGTATTTCCTTATGAAGTGGTATTCTTACATATCCTTTCGAGAGAAAACTGTCCTGTGCCTTCTCTTTTGAGGCTACACACTTAGACATACACGCAACATGAAAGCTTTTCGACTTACAACGTGTTGTTTAGGAAAAACAAGATAATTTCGCACGATGCGGGATTTCCTTAAAACGTGATTTTCTGAAAAATTTTGACGAAAGAAAATTCTCCTTTTGGTTCTCTTTAGATGCTACATATTAAGACGTACACGCCACAACAATTCTTTTCGAGATACAACGTGTAGTTTTGGAGATACAAGCTAATTTTGTACTATGCGTTATTTCTTCTCGTAAAGAGTTTCCAAAGCGTACGCATATGTCTTTACTCTGCAAAACTGTATTTCCTTATGAAGTGGTATTCTTACATATCCTTTCGAGAGAAAACTGTCCTGTGCCTTCTCTTTTGAGGCTACACACTTAGACATACACGCAACATGAAAGCTTTTCGACTTACAACGTGTTGTTTAGGAAAAACAAGATAATTTCGCACGATGCGGGATTTCCTTAAAACGTGATTTTCTGAAAAATTTTGACGAAAGAAAATTCTCCTTTTGGTTCTCTTTAGATGCTACATGTTAAGACGTACACGCCACAACAATTCTTTTCGAGATACAACGTGTAGTTTTGGAGATACAAGCTAATTTTGTACTATGCGTTATTTCTTCTCGTAAAGAGTTTCCAATGCGTACGTATATGTCTTTACTCTGCAAAACTGTATTTCCTTATGAAGTGGTATTCTTACATATCCTTTCGAGAGAAAACTGTCCTGTGCCTTCTCTTTTGAGGCTACACACTTAGACATACACGCAACATGAAAGCTTTTCGACTTACAACGTGTTGTTTAGGAAAAACAAGATAATTTCGCACGATGCGGGATTTCCTTAAAACGTGATTTTCTGAAAAATTTTGACGAAAGAAAATTCTCCTTTTGGTTCTCTTTAGATGCTACATGTTAAGACGTACACGCCACAACAATTCTTTTCGAGATACAACGTGTAGTTTTGGAGATACAAGCTAATTTTGTACTATGCGTTATTTCTTCTCGTAAAGAGTTTCCAATGCGTACGTATATGTCTTTACTCTGCAAAACTGTATTTCCTTATGAAGTGGTATTCTTACATATCCTTTCGAGAGAAAACTGTCCTGTGCCTTCTCTTTTGAGGCTACACACTTAGACATACACGCAACATGAAAGCTTTTCGACTTACAACGTGTTGTTTAGGAAAAACAAGATAATTTCGCACGATGCGGGATTTCCTTAAAACGTGATTTTCTGAAAAATTTTGACGAAAGAAAATTCTCCTTTTGGTTCTCTTTAGATGCTACATGTTAAGACGTACACGCCACAACAATTCTTTTCGAGATACAACGTGTAGTTTTGGAGATACAAGCTAATTTTGTACTATGCGTTATTTCTTCTCGTAAAGAGTTTCCAATGCGTACGTATATGTCTTTACTCTGCAAAACTGTATTTCCTTATGAAGTGGTATTCTTACATATCCTTTCGAGAGAAAACTGTCCTGTGCCTTCTCTTTTGAGGCTACACACTTAGACATACACGCAACATGAAAGCTTTTCGACTTACAACGTGTTGTTTAGGAAAAACAAGATAATTTCGCACGATGCGGGATTTCCTTAAAACGTGATTTTCTGAAAAATTTTGACGAAAGAAAATTCTCCTTTTGGTTCTCTTTAGATGCTACATGTTAAGACGTACACGCCACAACAATTCTTTTCGAGATACAACGTGTAGTTTTGGAGATACAAGCTAATTTTGTACTATGCGTTATTTCTTCTCGTAAAGAGTTTCCAATGCGTACGTATATGTCTTTACTCTGCAAAACTGTATTTCCTTATGAAGTGGTATTCTTACATATCCTTTCGAGAGAAAACTGTCCTGTGCCTTCTCTTTTGAGGCTACACACTTAGACATACACGCAACATGAAAGCTTTTCGACTTAAAACGTGTTGTTTAGGAAAAACAAGATAATTTCGCACGATGCGGGATTTCCTTAAAACGTGATTTTCTGAAAAATTTTGACGAAAGAAAATTCTCCTTTTGGTTCTCTTTAGATGCTACATGTTAAGACGTACATGCCACAACAATTCTTTTCGAGATACAACGTGTAGTTTTGGAGATACAAGCTAATTTTGTACTATGCGTTATTTCTTCTCGTAAAGAGTTTCCAAAGCGTACGCATATGTCTTTACTCTGCAAAACTGTATTTCCTTATGAAGTGGTATTCTTACATATCCTTTCGAGAGAAAACTGTCCTGTGCCTTCTCTTTTGAGGCTACACACTTAGACATACACGCAACATGAAAGCTTTTCGACTTACAACCTGTTGTTTAGGAAAAACAAGATAATTTCGCACGATGCGGGATTTCCTTAAAACGTGATTTTCTGAAAAATTTTGACGAAAGAAAATTCTCCTTTTGGTTCTCTTTAGATGCTACATGTTAAGACGTACACGCCACAACAATTCTTTTCGAGATACAACGTGTAGTTTTGGAGATACAAGCTAATTTTGTACTATGCGTTATTTCTTCTCGTAAAGAGTTTCCAATGCGTACGTATATGTCTTTACTCTGCAAAACTGTATTTCCTTATGAAGTGGTATTCTTACATATCCTTTCGAGAGAAAACTGTCCTGTGCCTTCTCTTTTGAGGCTACACACTTAGACATACACGCGACATGAAAGCTTTTCGACTTACAACGTGTTGTTTAGGAAAAACAAGATAATTTCGCACGATGCGGGATTTCCTTAAAACGTGATTTTCTGAAAAATTTTGACGAAAGAAAATTCTCCTTTTGGTTCTCTTTAGATGCTACATGTTAAGACGTACACGCCACAACAATTCTTTTCGAGATACAACGTGTAGTTTTGGAGATACAAGCTAATTTTGTACTATGCGTTATTTCTTCTCGTAAAGAGTTTCCAATGCGTACGTATATGTCTTTACTCTGCAAAACTGTATTTCCTTATGAAGTGGTATTCTTACATATCCTTTCGAGAGAAAACTGTCCTGTGCCTTCTCTTTTGAGGCTACACACTTAGACATACACGCAACATGAAAGCTTTTCGACTTACAACGTGTTGTTTAGGAAAAACAAGATAATTTCGCACGATGCGGTATTTCCTTAAAACGTGATTTTCTGAAAAATTTTGACGAAAGAAAATTCTCCTTTTGGTTCTCTTTAGATGCTACATGTTAAGACGTACACGCCACAACAATTCTTTTCGAGATACAACGTGTAGTTTTGGAGATACAAGCTAATTTTGTACTATGCGTTATTTCTTCTCGTAAAGAGTTTCCAATGCGTACGTATATGTCTTTACTCTGCAAAACTGTATTTCCTTATGAAGTGGTATTCTTACATATCCTTTCGAGAGAAAACTGTCCTGTGCCTTCTCTTTTGAGGCTACACACTTAGACATACACGCAACATGAAAGCTTTTCGACTTACAACGTGTTGTTTAGGAAAAACAAGATAATTTCGCACGATGCGGGATTTCCTTAAAACGTGATTTTCTGAAAAATTTTGACGAAAGAAAATTCTCCTTTTGGTTCTCTTTAGATGCTACATGTTAAGACGTACACGCCACAACAATTCTTTTCGAGATACAACGTGTAGTTTTGGAGATACAAGCTAATTTTGTACTATGCGTTATTTCTTCTCGTAAAGAGTTTCCAATGCGTACGTATATGTCTTTACTCTGCAAAACTGTATTTCCTTATGAAGTGGTATTCTTACATATCCTTTCGAGAGAAAACTGTCCTGTGCCTTCTCTTTTGAGGCTACACACTTAGACATACACGCAACATGAAAGCTTTTCGACTTACAACGTGTTGTTTAGGAAAAACAAGATAATTTCGCACGATGCGGGATTTCCTTAAAACGTGATTTTCTGAAAAATTTTGACGAAAGAAAATTCTCCTTTTGGTTCTCTTTAGATGCTACATGTTAAGACGTACACGCCACAACAATTCTTTTCGAGATACAACGTGTAGTTTTGGAGATACAAGCTAATTTTGTACTATGCGTTATTTCTTCTCGTAAAGAGTTTCCAATGCGTACGTATATGTCTTTACTCTGCAAAACTGTATTTCCTTATGAAGTGGTATTCTTACATATCCTTTCGAGAGAAAACTGTCCTGTGCCTTCTCTTTTGAGGCTACACACTTAGACATACACGCAACATGAAAGCTTTTCGACTTACAACGTGTTGTTTAGGAAAAACAAGATAATTTCGCACGATGCGGGATTTCCTTAAAACGTGATTTTCTGAAAAATTTTGACGAAAGAAAATTCTCCTTTTGGTTCTCTTTAGATGCTACATGTTAAGACGTACACGCCACAACAATTCTTTTCGAGATACAACGTGTAGTTTTGGAGATACAAGCTAATTTTGTACTATGCGTTATTTCTTCTCGTAAAGAGTTTCCAATGCGTACGTATATGTCTTTACTCTGCAAAACTGTATTTCCTTATGAAGTGGTATTCTTACATATCCTTTCGAGAGAAAACTGTCCTGTGCCTTCTCTTTTGAGGCTACACACTTAGACATACACGCAACATGAAAGCTTTTCGACTTAAAACGTGTTGTTTAGGAAAAACAAGATAATTTCGCACGATGCGGGATTTCCTTAAAACGTGATTTTCTGAAAAATTTTGACGAAAGAAAATTCTCCTTTTGGTTCTCTTTAGATGCTACATGTTAAGACGTACATGCCACAACAATTCTTTTCGAGATACAACGTGTAGTTTTGGAGATACAAGCTAATTTTGTACTATGCGTTATTTCTTCTCGTAAAGAGTTTCCAAAGCGTACGCATATGTCTTTACTCTGCAAAACTGTATTTCCTTATGAAGTGGTATTCTTACATATCCTTTCGAGAGAAAACTGTCCTGTGCCTTCTCTTTTGAGGCTACACACTTAGACATACACGCAACATGAAAGCTTTTCGACTTACAACGTGTTGTTTAGGAAAAACAAGATAATTTCGCACGATGCGGGATTTCCTTAAAACGTGATTTTCTGAAAAATTTTGACGAAAGAAAATTCTCCTTTTGGTTCTCTTTAGATGCTACATGTTAAGACGTACACGCCACAACAATTCTTTTCGAGATACAACGTGTAGTTTTGGAGATACAAGCTAATTTTGTACTATGCGTTATTTCTTCTCGTAAAGAGTTTCCAATGCGTACGTATATGTCTTTACTCTGCAAAACTGTATTTCCTTATGAAGTGGTATTCTTACATATCCTTTCGAGAGAAAACTGTCCTGTGCCTTCTCTTTTGAGGCTACACACTTAGACATACACGCAACCTGAAAGCTTTTCGACTTACAACGTGTTGTTTAGGAAAAACAAGATAATTTCGCACGATGCGGGATTTCCTTAAAACGTGATTTTCTGAAAAATTTTGACGAAAGAAAATTCTCCTTTTGGTTCTCTTTAGATGCTACATGTTAAGACGTACACGCCACAACAATTCTTTTCGAGATACAACGTGTAGTTTTGGAGATACAAGCTAATTTTGTACTATGCGTTATTTCTTCTCGTAAAGAGTTTCCAATGTGTACGTATATGTCTTTACTCTGCAAAACTGTATTTCCTTATGAAGTGGTATTCTTACATATCCTTTCGAGAGAAAACTGTCCTGTGCCTTCTCTTTTGAGGCTACACACTTAGACATACACGCAACATGAAAGCTTTTCGACTTACAACGTGTTGTTTAGGAAAAACAAGATAATTTCGCACGATGCGGGATTTCCTTAAAACGTGATTTTCTGAAAAATTTTGACGAAAGAAAATTCTCCTTTTGGTTCTCTTTAGATGCTACATGTTAAGACGTACACGCCACAACAATTCTTTTCGAGATACAACGTGTAGTTTTGGAGAAACAAGCTAATTTTGTACTATGCGTTATTTCTTCTCGTAAAGAGTTTCCAATGCGTACGTATATGTCTTTACTCTGCAAAACTGTATTTCCTTATGAAGTGGTATTCTTACATATCCTTTCGAGAGAAAACTGTCCTGTGCCTTCTCTTTTGAGGCTACACACTTAGACATACACGCAACATGAAAGCTTTTCGACTTACAACGTGTTGTTTAGGAAAAACAAGATAATTTCGCACGATGCGGGATTTCCTTAAAACGTGATTTTCTGAAAAATTTTGACGAAAGAAAATTCTCCTTTTGGTTCTCTTTAGATGCTACATGTTAAGACGTACACGCCACAACAATTCTTTTCGAGATACAACGTGTAGTTTTGGAGATACAAGCTAATTTTGTACTATGCGTTATTTCTTCTCGTAAAGAGTTTCCAATGCGTACGTATATGTCTTTACTCTGCAAAACTGTATTTCCTTATGAAGTGGTATTCTTACATATCCTTTCGAGAGAAAACTGTCCTGTGCCTTCTCTTTTGAGGCTACACACTTAGACATACACGCAACATGAAAGCTTTTCGACTTACAACGTGTTGTTTAGGAAAAACAAGATAATTTCGCACGATGCGGGATTTCCTTAAAACGTGATTTTCTGAAAAATTTTGACGAAAGAAAATTCTCCTTTTGGTTCTCTTTAGATGCTACATGTTAAGACGTACATGCCACAACAATTCTTTTCGAGATACAACGTGTAGTTTTGGAGATACAAGCTAATTTTGTACTATGCGTTATTTCTTCTCGTAAAGAGTTTCCAATACGTACGCATATGTCTTTACTCTGCAAAACTGTATTTCCTTATGAAGTGGTATTCTTACATATCCTTTCGAGAGAAAACTGTCCTGTGCCTTCTCTTTTGAGGCTACACACTTAGACATACACGCAACATGAAAGCTTTTCGACTTACAACGTGTTGTTTAGGAAAAACAAGATAATTTCGCACGATGCGGGATTTCCTTAAAACGTGATTTTCTGAAAAATTTTGACGAAAGAAAATTCTCCTTTTGGTTCTCTTTAGATGCTACATGTTAAGACGTACACGCCACAACAATTCTTTTCGAGATACAACGTGTAGTTTTGGAGATACAAGCTAATTTTGTACTATGCGTTATTTCTTCTCGTAAAGAGTTTCCAATGCGTACGTATATGTCTTTACTCTGCAAAACTGTATTTCCTTATGAAGTGGTATTCTTACATATCCTTTCGAGAGAAAACTGTCCTGTGCCTTCTCTTTTGAGGCTACACACTTAGACATACACGCAACATGAAAGCTTTTCGACTTACAACGTGTTGTTTAGGAAAAACAAGATAATTTCGCACGATGCGGGATTTCCTTAAAACGTGATTTTCTGAAAAATTTTGACGAAAGAAAATTCTCCTTTTGGTTCTCTTTAGATGCTACATGTTAAGACGTACACGCCACAACAATTCTTTTCGAGATACAACGTGTAGTTTTGGAGATACAAGCTAATTTTGTACTATGCGTTATTTCTTCTCGTAAAGAGTTTCCAATGCGTACGTATATGTCTTTACTCTGCAAAACTGTATTTCCTTATGAAGTGGTATTCTTACATATCCTTTCGAGAGAAAACTGTCCTGTGCCTTCTCTTTTGAGGCTACACACTTAGACATACACGCAACATGAAAGCTTTTCGACTTACAACGTGTTGTTTAGGAAAAACAAGATAATTTCGCACGATGCGGGATTTCCTTAAAACGTGATTTTCTGAAAAATTTTGACGAAAGAAAATTCTCCTTTTGGTTCTCTTTAGATGCTACATGTTAAGACGTACACGCCACAACAATTCTTTTCGAGATACAACGTGTAGTTTTGGAGATACAAGCTAATTTTGTACTATGCGTTATTTCTTCTCGTAAAGAGTTTCCAATGCATACGTATATGTCTTTACTCTGCAAAACTGTATTTCCTTATGAAGTGGTATTCTTACATATCCTTTCGAGAGAAAACTGTCCTGTGCCTTCTCTTTTGAGGCTACACACTTAGACATACACGCAACATGAAAGCTTTTCGACTTACAACGTGTTGTTTAGGAAAAACAAGATAATTTCGCACGATGCGGGATTTCCTTAAAACGTGATTTTCTGAAAAATTTTGACGAAAGAAAATTCTCCTTTTGGTTCTCTTTAGATGCTACATGTTAAGACGTACACGCCACAACAATTCTTTTCGAGATACAACGTGTAGTTTTGGAGATACAAGCTAATTTTGTACTATGCGTTATTTCTTCTCGTAAAGACTTTCCAATGCGTACGTATATGTCTTTACTCTGCAAAACTGTATTTCCTTATGAAGTGGTATTCTTACATATCCTTTCGAGAGAAAACTGTCCTGTGCCTTCTATTTGAGGCTACACACTTAGACATACACGCAACATGAAAGCTTTTCGACTTACAACGTGTTGTTTAGGAAAAACAAGATAATTTCGCACGATGCGGGATTTCCTTAAAACGTGATTTTCTGAAAAATTTTGACGAAAGAAAATTCTCCTTTTGGTACTCTTTAGATGCTACATGTTAAGACGTACACGCCACAACAATTCTTTTCGAGATACAACGTGTAGTTTTGGAGATACAAGCTAATTTTGTACTATGCGTTATTTCTTCTCGTAAAGACTTTCCAATGCGTACGTATATGTCTTTACTCTGCAAAACTGTATTTCCTTATGAAGTGGTATTCTTACATATCCTTTCGAGAGAAAACTGTCCTGTGCCTTCTCTTTTGAGGCTACACACTTAGACATACACGCAACATGAAAGCTTTTCGACTTACAACGTGTTGTTTAGGAAAAACAAGATAATTTCGCACGATGCGGGATTTCCTTAAAACGTGATTTTCTGAAAAATTTTGACGAAAGAAAATTCTCCTTTTGGTTCTCTTTAGATGCTACATGTTAAGACGTACATGCCACAACAATTCTTTTCGAGATACAACGTGTAGTTTTGGAGATACAAGCTAATTTTGTACTATGCGTTATTTCTTCTCGTAAAGAGTTTCCAAAGCGTACGCATATGTCTTTACTCTGCAAAACTGTATTTCCTTATGAAGTGGTATTCTTACATATCCTTTCGAGAGAAAACTGTCCTGTGCCTTCTCTTTTGAGGCTACACACTTAGACATACACGCAACATGAAAGCTTTTCGACTTACAACGTGTTGTTTAGGAAAAACAAGATAATTTCGCACGATGCGGGATTTCCTTAAAACGTGATTTTCTGAAAAATTTTGACGAAAGAAAATTCTCCTTTTGGTTCTCTTTAGATGCTACATGTTAAGACGTACACGCCACAACAATTCTTTTCGAGATACAACGTGTAGTTTTGGAGATACAAGCTAATTTTGTACTATGCGTTATTTCTTCTCGTAAAGAGTTTCCAATGCGTACGTATATGTCTTTACTCTGCAAAACTGTATTTCCTTATGAAGTGGTATTCTTACATATCCTTTCGAGAGAAAACTGTCCTGTGCCTTCTCTTTTGAGGCTACACACTTAGACATACACGCAACATGAAAGCTTTTCGACTTACAACGTGTTGTTTAGGAAAAACAAGATAATTTCGCACGATGCGGGATTTCCTTAAAACGTGATTTTCTGAAAAATTTTGACGAAAGAAAATTCTCCTTTTGGTTCTCTTTAGATGCTACATGTTAAGACGTACACGCCACAACAATTCTTTTCGAGATACAACGTGTAGTTTTGGAGATACAAGCTAATTTTGTACTATGCGTTATTTCTTCTCGTAAAGAGTTTCCAATGCGTACGTATATGTCTTTACTCTGCAAAACTGTATTTCCTTATGAAGTGGTATTCTTACATATCCTTTCGAGAGAAAACTGTCCTGTGCCTTCTCTTTTGAGGCTACACACTTAGACATACACGCAACATGAAAGCTTTTCGACTTACAACGTGTTGTTTAGGAAAAACAAGATAATTTCGCACGATGCGGGATTTCCTAAAAACGTGATTTTCTGAAAAATTTTGACGAAAGAAAATTCTCCTTTTGGTTCTCTTTAGATGCTACATGTTAAGACGTACACGCCACAACAATTCTTTTCGAGATACAACGTGTAGTTTTGGAGATACAAGCTAATTTTGTACTATGCGTTATTTCTTCTCGTAAAGACTTTCCAATGCGTACGTATATGTCTTTACTCTGCAAAACTGTATTTCCTTATGAAGTGGTATTCTTACATATCCTTTCGAGAGAAAACTGTCCTGTGCCTTCTCTTTTGAGGCTACACACTTAGACATACACGCAACATGAAAGCTTTTCGACTTACAACGTGTTGTTTAGGAAAAACAAGATAATTTCGCACGATGCGGGATTTCCTTAAAACGTGATTTTCTGAAAAATTTTGACGAAAGAAAATTCTCCTTTTGGTTCTCTTTAGATGCTACATGTTAAGACGTACACGCCACAACAATTCTTTTCGAGATACAACGTGTAGTTTTGGAGATACAAGCTAATTTTGTACTATGCGTTATTTCTTCTCGTAAAGAGTTTCCAATGCGTACGTATATGTCTTTACTCTGCAAAACTGTATTTCCTTATGAAGTGGTATTCTTACATATCCTTTCGAGAGAAAACTGTCCTGTGCCTTCTCTTTTGAGGCTACACACTTAGACATACACGCAACATGAAAGCTTTTCGACTTACAACGTGTTGTTTAGGAAAAACAAGATAATTTCGCACGATGCGGGATTTCCTTAAAACGTGATTTTCCGAAAAATTTTGACGAAAGAAAATTCTCCTTTTGGTTCTCTTTAGATGCTACATGTTAAGACGTACATGCCACAACAATTCTTTTCGAGATACAACGTGTAGTTTTGGAGATACAAGCTAATTTTGTACTATGCGTTATTTCTTCTCGTAAAGAGTTTCCAAAGCGTACGCATATGTCTTTACTCTGCAAAACTGTATTTCCTTATGAAGTGGTATTCTTACATATCCTTTCGAGAGAAAACTGTCCTGTGCCTTCTCTTTTGAGGCTACACACTTAGACATACACGCAACATGAAAGCTTTTCGACTTACAACGTGTTGTTTAGGAAAAACAAGATAATTTCGCACGATGCGGGATTTCCTTAAAACGTGATTTTCTGAAAAATTTTGACGAAAGAAAATTCTCCTTTTGGTTCTCTTTAGATGCTACATGTTAAGACGTACACGCCACAACAATTCTTTTCGAGATACAACGTGTAGTTTTGGAGATACAAGCTAATTTTGTACTATGCGTTATTTCTTCTCGTAAAGAGTTTCCAATGCGTACGTATATGTCTTTACTCTGCAAAACTGTATTTCCTTATGAAGTGGTATTCTTACATATCCTTTCGAGAGAAAACTGTCCTGTGCCTTCTCTTTTGAGGCTACACACTTAGACATACACGCAACATGAAAGCTTTTCGACTTACAACGTGTTGTTTAGGAAAAACAAGATAATTTCGCACGATGCGGGATTTCCTTAAAACGTGATTTTCTGAAAAATTTTGACGAAAGAAAATTCTCCTTTTGGTTCTCTTTAGATGCTACATGTTAAGACGTACACGCCACAACAATTCTTTTCGAGATACAACGTGTAGTTTTGGAGATACAAGCTAATTTTGTACTATGCGTTATTTCTTCTCGTAAAGACTTTCCAATGCGTACGTATATGTCTTTACTCTGCAAAACTGTATTTCCTTATGAAGTGGTATTCTTACATATCCTTTCGAGAGAAAACTGTCCTGTGCCTTCTCTTTTGAGGCTACACACTTAGACATACACGCAACATGAAAGCTTTTCGACTTACAACGTGTTGTTTAGGAAAAACAAGATAATTTCGCACGATGCGGGATTTCCTTAAAACGTGATTTTCTGAAAAATTTTGACGAAAGAAAATTCTCCTTTTGGTTCTCTTTAGATGCTACATGTTAAGACGTACACGCCACAACAATTCTTTTCGAGATACAACGTGTAGTTTTGGAGATACAAGCTAATTTTGTACTATGCGTTATTTCTTCTCGTAAAGACTTTCCAATGCGTACGTATATGTCTTTACTCTGCAAAACTGTATTTCCTTATGAAGTGGTATTCTTACATATCCTTTCGAGAGAAAACTGTCCTGTGCCTTCTCTTTTGAGGCTACACACTTAGACATACACGCAACATGAAAGCTTTTCGACTTACAACGTGTTGTTTAGGAAAAACAAGATAATTTCGCACGATGCGGGATTTCCTTAAAACGTGATTTTCTGAAAAATTTTGACGAAAGAAAATTCTCCTTTTGGTTCTCTTTAGATGCTACATGTTAAGACGTACACGCCACAACAATTCTTTTCGAGATACAACGTGTAGTTTTGGAGATACAAGCTAATTTTGTACTATGCGTTATTTCTTCTCCTAAAGAGTTTCCAATACGTACGCATATGTCTTTACTCTGCAAAACTGTATTTCCTTATGAAGTGGTATTCTTACATATCCTTTCGAGAGAAAACTGTCCTGTGCCTTCTCTTTTGAGGCTACACACTTAGACATACACGCAACATGAAAGCTTTTCGACTTACAACGTGTTGTTTAGGAAAAACAAGATAATTTCGCACGATGCGGGATTTCCTTAAAACGTGATTTTCTGAAAAATTTTGACGAAAGAAAATTCTCCTTTTGGTTCTCTTTAGATGCTACATGTTAAGACGTACACGCCACAACAATTCTTTTCGAGATACAACGTGTAGTTTTGGAGATACAAGCTAATTTTGTACTATGCGTTATTTCTTCTCGTAAAGAGTTTCCAATGCGTACGTATATGTCTTTACTCTGCAAAACTGTGTTTCCTTATGAAGTGGTATTCTTACATATCCTTTCGAGAGAAAACTGTCCTGTGCCTTCTCTTTTGAGGCTACACACTTAGACATACACGCAACATGAAAGCTTTTCGACTTACAACGTGTTGTTTAGGAAAAACAAGATAATTTCGCACGATGCGGGATTTCCTTAAAACGTGATTTTCTGAAAAATTTTGAGGAAAGAAAATTCTCCTTTTGGTTCTCTTTAGATGCTACATGTTAAGATGTACACGCCACAACAATTCTTTTCGAGATACAACGTGTAGTTTTGGAGATACAAGCTAATTTTGTACTATGCGTTATTTCTTCTCGTAAAGAGTTTCCAATGCGTACGTATATGTCTTTACTCTGCAAAACTGTATTTCCTTATGAAGTGGTATTCTTACATATCCTTTCGAGAGAAAACTGTCCTGTGCCTTCTCTTTTGAGGCTACACACTTAGACATACACGCAACATGAAAGCTTTTCGACTTACAACGTGTTGTTTAGGAAAAACAAGATAATTTCGCACGATGCGAAATTTCCTTAAAACGTGATTTTCTGAAAAATTTTGACGAAAGAAAATTCTCCTTTTGGTTCTCTTTAGATGCTACATGTTAAGACGTACACGCCACAACAATTCTTTTCGAGATACAACGTGTAGTTTTGGAGATACAAGCTTATTTTGTACTATGCGTTATTTCTTCTCGTAAAGAGTTTCCAATGCGTATGTATATGTCTTTACTCTGCAAAACTGTATTTCCTTATGAAGTGGTATTCTTACATATCCTTTCGAGAGAAAACTGTCCTGTGCCTTCTCTTTTGAGGCTACACACTTAGACATACACGCAACATGAAAGCTTTTCGACTTACAACGTGTTGTTTAGGAAAAACAAGATAATTTCGCACGATGCGGGATTTCCTTAAAACGTGATTTTCTGAAAAATTTTGACGAAAGAAAATTCTCCTTTTGGTTCTCTTTAGATGCTACATGTTAAGACGTACACGCCACAACAATTCTTTTCGAGATACAACGTGTAGTTTTGGAGATACAAGCTAATTTTGTACTATGCGTTATTTCTTCTCGTAAAGAGTTTCCAATGCGTACGTATATGTCTTTACTCTGCAAAACTGTATTTCCTTATGAAGTGGTATTCTTACATATCCTTTCGAGAGAAAACTGTCCTGTGCCTTCTCTTTTGAGGCTACACACGTAGACATACACGCAACATGAAAGCTTTTCGACTTACAACGTGTTGTTTAGGAAAACAAGATAATTTCGCACGATGCGGGATTTCCTTAAAACGTGATTTTCTGAAAAATTTTGACGAAAGAAAATTCTCCTTTTGGTTCTCTTTAGATGCTACATGTTAAGACGTACACGCCACAACAATTCTTTTCGAGATACAACGTGTAGTTTTGGAGATACAAGCTAATTTTGTACTATGCGTTATTTCTTCTCGTAAAGAGTTTCCAATGCGTACGTATATGTCTTTACTCTGCAAAACTGTATTTCCTTATGAAGTGGTATTCTTACATATCCTTTCGAGAGAAAACTGTCCTGTGCCTTCTCTTTTGTGGCTACACACTTAGACATACACGCAACATGAAAGCTTTTCGACTTACAACGTGTTGTTTAGGAAAAACAAGATAATTTCGCACGATGCGGGATTTCCTTAAAACGTGATTTTCTGAAAAATTTTGACGAAAGAAAATTCTCCTTTTGGTTCTCTTTAGATGCTACATGTTAAGACGTACACGCCACAACAATTCTTTTCGAGATACAACGTGTAGTTTTGGAGATACAAGCTAATTTTGTACTATGCGTTATTTCTTCTCGTAAAGAGTTTCCAATGCGTACGCATATGTCTTTACTCTGCAAAACTGTATTTCCTTATGAAGTGGTATTCTTACATATCCTTTCGAGAGAAAACTGTCCTGTGCCTTCTCTTTTGAGGCTACACACTTAGACATACACGCAACATGAAAGCTTTTCGACTTACAACGTGTTGTTTAGGAAAAACAAGATAATTTCGCACGATGCGGGATTTCCTTAAAACGTGATTTTCTGAAAAATTTTGACGAAAGAAAATTCTCCTTTTGGTTCTCTTTAGATGCTACATGTTAAGACGTACACACCACAACAATTCTTTTCGAGATACAACGTGTAGTTTTGGAGATACAAGCTAATTTTGTACTATGCGTTATTTCTTCTCGTAAAGAGTTTCCAATGCGTACGTATATGTCTTTACTCTGCAAAACTGTATTTCCTTATGAAGTGGTATTCTTACATATCCTTTCGAGAGAAAACTGTCCTGTGCCTTCTCTTTTGAGGCTACACACTTAGACATACACGCAACATGAAAGCTTTTCGACTTACAACGTGTTGTTTAGGAAAAACAAGATAATTTCGCACGATGCGGGATTTCCTTAAAACGTGATTTTCTGAAAAATTTTGACGAAAGAAAATTCTCCTTTTGGTTCTCTTTAGATGCTACATGTTAAGACGTACACGCCACAACAATTCTTTTCGAGATACAACGTGTAGTTTTGGAGATACAAGCTAATTTTGTACTATGCGTTATTTCTTCTCGTAAAGAGTTTCCAATGCGTACGTATATGTCTTTACTCTGCAAAACTGTATTTCCTTATGAAGTGGTATTCTTACATATCCTTTCGAGAGAAAACTGTCCTGTGCCTTCTCTTTTGAGGCTACACACTTAGACATACACGCAACATGAAAGCTTTTCGACTTACAACGTGTTGTTTAGGAAAAACAAGATAATTTCGCACGATGCGGGATTTCCTTAAAACGTGATTTTCTGAAAAATTTTGACGAAAGAAAATTCTCCTTTTGGTTCTCTTTAGATGCTACATGTTAAGACGTACATGCCACAACAATTCTTTTCGAGATACAACGTGTAGTTTTGGAGATACAAGCTAATTTTGTACTATGCGTTATTTCTTCTCGTAAAGAGTTTCCAATGCGTACGCATATGTCTTTACTCTGCAAAACTGTATTTCCTTATGAAGTGGTATTCTTACATATCCTTTCGAGAGAAAACTGTCCTGTGCCTTCTCTTTTGAGGCTACACACGTAGACATACACGCAACATGAAAGCTTTTCGACTTACAACGTGTTGTTTAGGAAAACAAGATAATTTCGCACGATGCGGGATTTCCTTAAAACGTGATTTTCTGAAAAATTTTGAGGAAAGAAAATTCTCCTTTTGGTTCTCTTTAGATGCTACATGTTAAGACGTACATGCCACAACAATTCTTTTCGAGATACAACGTGTAGTTTTGGAGATACAAGCTAATTTTGTACTATGCGTTATTTCTTCTCGTAAAGAGTTTCCAAAGCGTACGCATATGTCTTTACTCTGCAAAACTGTATTTCCTTATGAAGTGGTATTCTTACATATCCTTTCGAGAGAAAACTGTCCTGTGCCTTCTCTTTTGAGGCTACACACTTAGACATACACGCAACATGAAAGCTTTTCGACTTACAACGTGTTGTTTAGGAAAAACAAGATAATTTCGCACGATGCGGGATTTCCTTAAAACGTGATTTTCTGAAAAATTTTGACGAAAGAAAATTCTCCTTTTGGTTCTCTTTAGATGCTACATGTTAAGACGTACACGCCACAACAATTCTTTTCGAGATACAACGTGTAGTTTTGGAGATACAAGCTAATTTTGTACTATGCGTTATTTCTTCTCGTAAAGAGTTTCCAATGCGTACGTATATGTCTTTACTCTGCAAAACTGTATTTCCTTATGAAGTGGTATTCTTACATATCCTTTCGAGAGAAAACTGTCCTGTGCCTTCTCTTTTGAGGCTACACACTTAGACATACACGCAACATGAAAGCTTTTCGACTTACAACGTGTTGTTTAGGAAAAACAAGATAATTTCGCACGATGCGGGATTTCCTTAAAACGTGATTTTCTGAAAAATTTTGACGAAAGAAAATTCTCCTTTTGGTTCTCTTTAGATGCTACATGTTAAGACGTACACGCCACAACAATTCTTTTCGAGATACAACGTGTAGTTTTGGAGATACAAGCTAATTTTGTACTATGCGTTATTTCTTCTCGTAAAGAGTTTCCAATGCGTACGTATATGTCTTTACTCTGCAAAACTGTATTTCCTTATGAAGTGGTATTCTTACATATCCTTTCGAGAGAAAACTGTCCTGTGCCTTCTCTTTTGAGGCTACACACTTAGACATACACGCAACATGAAAGCTTTTCGACTTACAACGTGTTGTTTAGGAAAAACAAGATAATTTCGCACGATGCGGGATTTCCTTAAAACGTGATTTTCTGAAAAATTTTGACGAACGAAAATTCTCCTTTTGGTTCTCTTTAGATGCTACATGTTAAGACGTACACGCCACAACAATTCTTTTCGAGATACAACGTGTAGTTTTGGAGATACAAGCTAATTTTGTACTATGCGTTATTTCTTCTCGTAAAGAGTTTCCAATGCGTACGTATATGTCTTTACTCTGCAAAACTGTATTTCCTTATGAAGTGGTATTCTTACATATCCTTTCGAGAGAAAACTGTCCTGTGCCTTCTCTTTTGTGGCTACACACTTAGACATACACGCAACATGAAAGCTTTTCGACTTACAACGTGTTGTTTAGGAAAAACAAGATAATTTCGCACGATGCGGGATTTCCTTAAAACGTGATTTTCTGAAAAATTTTGACGAAAGAAAATTCTCCTTTTGGTTCTCTTTAGATGCTACATGTTAAGACGTACACGCCACAACAATTCTTTTCGAGATACAACGTGTAGTTTTGGAGATACAAGCTAATTTTGTACTATGCGTTATTTCTTCTCGTAAAGAGTTTCCAATGCGTACGCATATGTCTTTACTCTGCAAAACTGTATTTCCTTATGAAGTGGTATTCTTACATATCCTTTCGAGAGAAAACTGTCCTGTGCCTTCTCTTTTGAGGCTACACACTTAGACATACACGCAACATGAAAGCTTTTCGACTTACAACGTGTTGTTTAGGAAAAACAAGATAATTTCGCACGATGCGGGATTTCCTTAAAACGTGATTTTCTGAAAAATTTTGACGAAAGAAAATTCTCCTTTTGGTTCTCTTTAGATGCTACATGTTAAGACGTACACGCCACAACAATTCTTTTCGAGATACAACGTGTAGTTTTGGAGATACAAGCTAATTTTGTACTATGCGTTATTTCTTCTCGTAAAGAGTTTCCAATGCGTACGTATATGTCTTTACTCTGCAAAACTGTATTTCCTTATGAAGTGGTATTCTTACATATCCTTTCGAGAGAAAACTGTCCTGTGCCTTCTCTTTTGAGGCTACACACTTAGACATAAACGCAACATGAAAGCTTTTCGACTTACAACGTGTTGTTTAGGAAAAACAAGATAATTTCGCACGATGCGGGATTTCCTTAAAACGTGATTTTCTGAAAAATTTTGACGAAAGAAAATTCTCCTTTTGGTTCTCTTTAGATGCTACATGTTAAGACGTACACGCCACAACAATTCTTTTCGAGATACAACGTGTAGTTTTGGAGATACAATCTAATTTTGTACTATGCGTTATTTCTTCTCGTAAAGAGTTTCCAATGCGTACGCATATGTCTTTACTCTGCAAAACTGTATTTCCTTATGAAGTGGTATTCTTACATATCCTTTCGAGAGAAAACTGTCCTGTGCCTTCTCTTTTGAGGCTACACACTTAGACATACACGCAACATGAAAGCTTTTCGACTTACAACGTGTTGTTTAGGAAAAACAAGATAATTTCGCACGATGCGGGATTTCCTTAAAACGTGATTTTCTGAAAAATTTTGACGAAAGAAAATTCTCCTTTTGGTTCTCTTTACATGCTACATGTTAAGACGTACACGCCACAACAATTCTTTTCGAGATACAACGTGTAGTTTTGGAGATACAAGCTAATTTTGTACTATGCGTTATTTCTTCTCCTAAAGAGTTTCCAATGCGTAGGCATTTGTCTTTACTCTGCAAAACTGTATTTCCTTATGAAGTGGTATTCTTACATATTCTTTCGAGAGAAAACTGTCCTGTGCCTTCTCTTTTGAGGCTACACACGTAGACATACACGCAACATGAAAGCTTTTCGACTTACAACGTGTTGTTTAGGAAAAACAAGATAATTTCGAACGATGCGGGATTTCCTTAAAACGTGATTTTCTGAAACATTTTGACGAAAGAAAATTCTCCTTTTGGTTCTCTTTAGATGCTACATGTTAAGACGTACACGCCACAACAATTCTTTTCGAGATACAACGTGTAGTTTTGGAGATACAAGCTAATTTTGTACTATGCGTTATTTCTTCTCGTAAAGAGTTTCCAATGCGTACGTATATGTCTTTACTCTGCAAAACTGTATTTCCTTATGAAGTGGTATTCTTACATATCCTTTCGAGAGAAAACTGTCCTGTGCCTTCTCTTTTGAGGCTACACACGTAGACATACACGCAACATGAAAGCTTTTCGACTTACAACGTGTTGTTTAGGAAAACAAGATAATTTCGCACGATGCGGGATTTCCTTAAAACGTGATTTTCTGAAAAATTTTGACGAAAGAAAATTCTCCTTTTGGTTCTCTTTAGATGCTACATGTTAAGACGTACACGCCACAACAATTCTTTTCGAGATACAACGTGTAGTTTTGGAGATACAAGCTAATTTTGTACTATGCGTTATTTCTTCTCGTAAAGAGTTTCCAATGCGTACGTATATGTCTTTACTCTGCAAAACTGTATTTCCTTATGAAGTGGTATTCTTACATATCCTTTCGAGAGAAAACTGTCCTGTGCCTTCTCTTTTGTGGCTACACACTTAGACATACACGCAACATGAAAGCTTTTCGACTTACAACGTGTTGTTTAGGAAAAACAAGATAATTTCGCACGATGCGGGATTTCCTTAAAACGTGATTTTCTGAAAAATTTTGACGAAAGAAAATTCTCCTTTTGGTTCTCTTTAGATGCTACATGTTAAGACGTACACGCCACAACAATTCTTTTCGAGATACAACGTGTAGTTTTGGAGATACAAGCTAATTTTGTACTATGCGTTATTTCTTCTCGTAAAGAGTTTCCAATGCGTACGCATATGTCTTTACTCTGCAAAACTGTATTTCCTTATGAAGTGGTATTCTTACATATCCTTTCGAGAGAAAACTGTCCTGTGCCTTCTCTTTTGAGGCTACACACTTAGACATACACGCAACATGAAAGCTTTTCGACTTACAACGTGTTGTTTAGGAAAAACAAGATAATTTCGCACGATGCGGGATTTCCTTAAAACGTGATTTTCTGAAAAATTTTGACGAAAGAAAATTCTCCTTTTGGTTCTCTTTAGATGCTACATGTTAAGACGTACACACCACAACAATTCTTTTCGAGATACAACGTGTAGTTTTGGAGATACAAGCTAATTTTGTACTATGCGTTATTTCTTCTCGTAAAGAGTTTCCAATGCGTACGTATATGTCTTTACTCTGCAAAACTGTATTTCCTTATGAAGTGGTATTCTTACATATCCTTTCGAGAGAAAACTGTCCTGTGCCTTCTCTTTTGAGGCTACACACTTAGACATACACGCAACATGAAAGCTTTTCGACTTACAACGTGTTGTTTAGGAAAAACAAGATAATTTCGCACGATGCGGGATTTCCTTAAAACGTGATTTTCTGAAAAATTTTGACGAAAGAAAATTCTCCTTTTGGTTCTCTTTAGATGCTACATGTTAAGACGTACACGCCACAACAATTCTTTTCGAGATACAACGTGTAGTTTTGGAGATACAAGCTAATTTTGTACTATGCGTTATTTCTTCTCGTAAAGAGTTTCCAATGCGTATGTATATGTCTTTACTCTGCAAAACTGTATTTCCTTATGAAGTGGTATTCTTACATATCCTTTCGAGAGAAAACTGTCCTGTGCCTTCTCTTTTGAGGCTACACACTTAGACATACACGCAACATGAAAGCTTTTCGACTTACAACGTGTTGTTTAGGAAAAACAAGATAATTTCGCACGATGCGGGATTTCCTTAAAACGTGATTTTCTGAAAAATTTTGACGAAAGAAAATTCTCCTTTTGGTTCTCTTTAGATGCTACATGTTAAGACGTACACGCCACAACAATTCTTTTCGAGATACAACGTGTAGTTTTGGAGATACAAGCTAATTTTGTACTATGCGTTATTTCTTCTCGTAAAGAGTTTCCAATGCGTACGTATATGTCTTTACTCTGCAAAACTGTATTTCCTTATGAAGTGGTATTCTTACATATCCTTTCGAGAGAAAACTGTCCTGTGCCTTCTCTTTTGAGGCTACACACTTAGACATACACGCAACATGAAAGCTTTTCGACTTACAACGTGTTGTTTAGGAAAAACAAGATAATTTCGCACGATGCGGGATTTCCTTAAAACGTGATTTTCTGAAAAATTTTGACGAAAGAAAATTCTCCTTTTGGTTCTCTTTAGATGCTACATGTTAAGACGTACATGCCACAACAATTCTTTTCGAGATACAACGTGTAGTTTTGGAGATACAAGCTAATTTTGTACTATGCGTTATTTCTTCTCGTAAAGAGTTTCCAATGCGTACGCATATGTCTTTACTCTGCAAAACTGTATTTCCTTATGAAGTGGTATTCTTACATATCCTTTCGAGAGAAAACTGTCCTGTGCCTTCTCTTTTGAGGCTACACACGTAGACATACACGCAACATGAAAGCTTTTCGACTTACAACGTGTTGTTTAGGAAAACAAGATAATTTCGCACGATGCGGGATTTCCTTAAAACGTGATTTTCTGAAAAATTTTGAGGAAAGAAAATTCTCCTTTTGGTTCTCTTTAGATGCTACATGTTAAGACGTACATGCCACAACAATTCTTTTCGAGATACAACGTGTAGTTTTGGAGATACAAGCTAATTTTGTACTATGCGTTATTTCTTCTCGTAAAGAGTTTCCAAAGCGTACGCATATGTCTTTACTCTGCAAAACTGTATTTCCTTATGAAGTGGTATTCTTACATATCCTTTCGAGAGAAAACTGTCCTGTGCCTTCTCTTTTGAGGCTACACACTTAGACATACACGCAACATGAAAGCTTTTCGACTTACAACGTGTTGTTTAGGAAAAACAAGATAATTTCGCACGATGCGGGATTTCCTTAAAACGTGATTTTCTGAAAAATTTTGACGAAAGAAAATTCTCCTTTTGGTTCTCTTTAGATGCTACATGTTAAGACGTACACGCCACAACAATTCTTTTCGAGATACAACGTGTAGTTTTGGAGATACAAGCTAATTTTGTACTATGCGCTATTTCTTCTCGTAAAGAGTTTCCAATGCGTACGTATATGTCTTTACTCTGCAAAACTGTATTTCCTTATGAAGTGGTATTCTTACATATCCTTTCGAGAGAAAACTGTCCTGTGCCTTCTCTTTTGAGGCTACACACTTAGACATACACGCAACATGAAAGCTTTTCGACTTACAACGTGTTGTTTAGGAAAAACAAGATAATTTCGCACGATGCGGGATTTCCTTAAAACGTGATTTTCTGAAAAATTTTGACGAAAGAAAATTCTCCTTTTGGTTCTCTTTAGATGCTACATGTTAAGACGTACACGCCACAACAATTCTTTTCGAGATACAACGTGTAGTTTTGGAGATACAAGCTAATTTTGTACTATGCGTTATTTCTTCTCGTAAAGAGTTTCCAATGCGTACGTATATGTCTTTACTCTGCAAAACTGTATTTCCTTATGAAGTGGTATTCTTACATATCCTTTCGAGAGAAAACTGTCCTGTGCCTTCTCTTTTGAGGCTACACACTTAGACATACACGCAACATGAAAGCTTTTCGACTTACAACGTGTTGTTTAGGAAAAACAAGATAATTTCGCACGATGCGGGATTTCCTTAAAACGTGATTTTCTGAAAAATTTTGACGAAAGAAAATTCTCCTTTTGGTTCTCTTTAGATGCTACATGTTAAGACGTACACGCCACAACAATTCTTTTCGAGATACAACGTGTAGTTTTGGAGATACAAGCTAATTTTGTACTATGCGTTATTTCTTCTCGTAAAGAGTTTCCAATGCGTACGTATATGTCTTTACTCTGCAAAACTGTATTTCCTTATGAAGTGGTATTCTTACATATCCTTTCGAGAGAAAACTGTCCTGTGCCTTCTCTTTTGAGGCTACACACTTAGACATAAACGCAACATGAAAGCTTTTCGACTTACAACGTGTTGTTTAGGAAAAACAAGATAATTTCGCACGATGCGGGATTTCCTTAAAACGTGATTTTCTGAAAAATTTTGACGAAAGAAAATTCTCCTTTTGGTTCTCTTTAGATGCTACATGTTAAGACGTACACGCCACAACAATTCTTTTCGAGATACAACGTGTAGTTTTGGAGATACAATCTAATTTTGTACTATGCGTTATTTCTTCTCGTAAAGAGTTTCCAATGCGTACGCATATGTCTTTACTCTGCAAAACTGTATTTCCTTATGAAGTGGTATTCTTACATATCCTTTCGAGAGAAAACTGTCCTGTGCCTTCTCTTTTGAGGCTACACACTTAGACATACACGCAACATGAAAGCTTTTCGACTTACAACGTGTTGTTTAGGAAAAACAAGATAATTTCGCACGATGCGGGATTTCCTTAAAACGTGATTTTCTGAAAAATTTTGACGAAAGAAAATTCTCCTTTTGGTTCTCTTTACATGCTACATGTTAAGACGTACACGCCACAACAATTCTTTTCGAGATACAACGTGTAGTTTTGGAGATACAAGCTAATTTTGTACTATGCGTTATTTCTTCTCCTAAAGAGTTTCCAATGCGTAGGCATTTGTCTTTACTCTGCAAAACTGTATTTCCTTATGAAGTGGTATTCTTACATATTCTTTCGAGAGAAAACTGTCCTGTGCCTTCTCTTTTGAGGCTACACACGTAGACATACACGCAACATGAAAGCTTTTCGACTTACAACGTGTTGTTTAGGAAAAACAAGATAATTTCGAACGATGCGGGATTTCCTTAAAACGTGATTTTCTGAAACATTTTGACGAAAGAAAATTCTCCTTTTGGTTCTCTTTAGATGCTACATGTTAAGACGTACACGCCACAACAATTCTTTTCGAGATACAACGTGTAGTTTTGGAGATACAAGCTAATTTTGTACTATGCGTTATTTCTTCTCCTAAAGAGTTTCCAATGCGTACGCATTTGTCTTTACTCTGCAAAACTGTATTTCCTTATGAAGTGGTATTCTTACATATCCTTTCGAGAGAAAACTGTCCTGTGCCTTCTCTTTTGAGGCTACACACGTAGACATACACGCAACATGAAAGCTTTTCGACTTACAACGTGTTGTTTAGGAAAAACAAGATAATTTCGAACGATGCGGGATTTCCTTAAAACGTGATTTTCTGAAAAATTTTGACGAAAGAAAATTCTCCTTTTGGTTCTCTTTAGATGCTACATGTTAAGACGTACACGCCACAACAATTCTTTTCGAGATACAACGTGTAGTTTTGGAGATACAAGCTAATTTTGTACTATGCGTTATTTCTTCTCGTAAAGAGTTTCCAATGCGTACGCATATGTCTTTACTCTGCAAAACTGTATTTCCTTATGAAGTGGTATTCTTACATATCCTTTCGAGAGAAAACTGTCCTGTGCCTTCTCTTTTGAGGCTACACACTTAGACATACACGCAACATGAAAGCTTTTCGACTTACAACGTGTTGTTTAGGAAAAACAAGATAATTTCGCACGATGCGGGATTTCCTTAAAACGTGATTTTCTGAAAAATTTTGACGAAAGAAAATTCTCCTTTTGGTTCTCTTTAGATGCTACATGTTAAGACGTACACGCCACAACAATTCTTTTCGAGATACAACGTGTAGTTTTGGAGATACAAGCTAATTTTGTACTATGCGTTATTTCTTCTCGTAAAGAGTTTCCAATGCGTACGCATATGTCTTTACTCTGCAAAACTGTATTTCCTTATGAAGTGGTATTCTTACATATCCTTTCGAGAGAAAACTGTCCTGTGCCTTCTCTTTTGAGGCTACACACTTAGACATACACGCAACATGAAAGCTTTTCGACTTACAACGTGTTGTTTAGGAAAAACAAGATAATTTCGCACGATGCGGGATTTCCTTAAAACGTGATTTTCTGAAAAATTTTGACGAAAGAAAATTCTCCTTTTGGTTCTCTTTAGATGCTACATGTTAAGACGTACACGCCACAACAATTCTTTTCGAGATACAACGTGTAGTTTTGGAGATACAAGCTAATTTTGTACTATGCGTTATTTCTTCTCGTAAAGACTTTCCAATGCGTACGTATATGTCTTTACTCTGCAAAACTGTATTTCCTTATGAAGTGGTATTCTTACATATCCTTTCGAGAGAAAACTGTCCTGTGCCTTCTCTTTTGAGGCTACACACTTAGACATACACGCAACATGAAAGCTTTTCGACTTACAACGTGTTGTTTAGGAAAAACAAGATAATTTCGCACGATGCGGGATTTCCTTAAAACGTGATTTTCTGAAAAATTTTGACGAAAGAAAATTCTCCTTTTGGTTCTCTTTAGATGCTACATGTTAAGACGTACACGCCACAACAATTCTTTTCGAGATACAACGTGTAGTTTTGGAGATACAAGCTAATTTTGTACTATGCGTTATTTCTTCTCGTAAAGAGTTTCCAATGCGTACGCATATGTCTTTACTCTGCAAAACTGTATTTCCTTATGAAGTGGTATTCTTACATATCCTTTCGAGAGAAAACTGTCCTGTGCCTTCTCTTTTGAGGCTACACACTTAGACATACACGCAACATGAAAGCTTTTCGACTTACAACGTGTTGTTTAGGAAAAACAAGATAATTTCGCACGATGCGGGATTTCCTTAAAACGTGATTTTCTGAAAAATTTTGACGAAAGAAAATTCTCCTTTTGGTTCTCTTTACATGCTACATGTTAAGACGTACACGCCACAACAATTCTTTTCGAGATACAACGTGTAGTTTTGGAGATACAAGCTAATTTTGTACTATGCGTTATTTCTTCTCCTAAAGAGTTTCCAATGCGTACGCATTTGTCTTTACTCTGCAAAACTGTATTTCCTTATGAAGTGGTATTCTTACATATTCTTTCGAGAGAAAACTGTCCTGTGCCTTCTCTTTTGAGGCTACACACGTAGACATACACGCAACATGAAAGCTTTTCGACTTACAACGTGTTGTTTAGGAAAAACAAGATAATTTCGAACGATGCGGGATTTCCTTAAAACGTGATTTTCTGAAAAATTTTGACGAAAGAAAATTCTCCTTTTGGTTCTCTTTAGATGCTACATGTTAAGACGTACACGCCACAACAATTCTTTTCGAGATACAACGTGTAGTTTTGGAGATACAAGCTAATTTTGTACTATGCGTTATTTCTTCTCCTAAAGAGTTTCCAATGCGTACGCATTTGTCTTTACTCTGCAAAACTGTATTTCCTTATGAAGTGGTATTCTTACATATCCTTTCGAGAGAAAACTGTCCTGTGCCTTCTCTTTTGAGGCTACACACGTAGACATACACGCAACATGAAAGCTTTTCGACTTACAACGTGTTGTTTAGGAAAAACAAGATAATTTCGAACGATGCGGGATTTCCTTAAAACGTGATTTTCTGAAAAATTTTGACGAAAGAAAATTCTCCTTTTGGTTCTCTTTAGATGCTACATGTTAAGACGTACACGCCACAACAATTCTTTTCGAGATACAACGTGTAGTTTTGGAGATACAAGCTAATTTTGTACTATGCGTTATTTCTTCTCGTAAAGAGTTTCCAATGCGTACGCATATGTCTTTACTCTGCAAAACTGTATTTCCTTATGAAGTGGTATTCTTACATATCCTTTCGAGAGAAAACTGTCCTGTGCCTTCTCTTTTGAGGCTACACACTTAGACATACACGCAACATGAAAGCTTTTCGACTTACAACGTGTTGTTTAGGAAAAACAAGATAATTTCGCACGATGCGGGATTTCCTTAAAACGTGATTTTCTGAAAAATTTTGACGAAAGAAAATTCTCCTTTTGGTTCTCTTTAGATGCTACATGTTAAGACGTACACGCCACAACAATTCTTTTCGAGATACAACGTGTAGTTTTGGAGATACAAGCTAATTTTGTACTATGCGTTATTTCTTCTCGTAAAGAGTTTCCAATGCGTACGCATATGTCTTTACTCTGCAAAACTGTATTTCCTTATGAAGTGGTATTCTTACATATCCTTTCGAGAGAAAACTGTCCTGTGCCTTCTCTTTTGAGGCTACACACTTAGACATACACGCAACATGAAAGCTTTTCGACTTACAACGTGTTGTTTAGGAAAAACAAGATAATTTCGCACGATGCGGGATTTCCTTAAAACGTGATTTTCTGAAACATTTTGACGAAAGAAAATTCTCCTTTTGGTTCTCTTTAGATGCTACATGTTAAGACGTACACGCCACAACAATTCTTTTCGAGATACAACGTGTAGTTTTGGAGATACAAGCTAATTTTGTACTATGCGTTATTTCTTCTCGTAAAGAGTTTCCAATGCGTACGCATATGTCTTTACTCTGCAAAACTGTATTTCCTTATGAAGTGGTATTCTTACATATCCTTTCGAGAGAAAACTGTCCTGTGCCTTCTCTTTTGAGGCTACACACTTAGACATACACGCAACATGAAAGCTTTTCGACTTACAACGTGTTGTTTAGGAAAAACAAGATAATTTCGCACGATGCGGGATTTCCTTAAAACGTGATTTTCTGAAAAATTTTGACGAAAGAAAATTCTCCTTTTGGTTCTCTTTACATGCTACATGTTAAGACGTACACGCCACAACAATTCTTTTCGAGATACAACGTGTAGTTTTGGAGATACAAGCTAATTTTGTACTATGCGTTATTTCTTCTCCTAAAGAGTTTCCAATGCGTACGCATTTGTCTTTACTCTGCAAAACTGTATTTCCTTATGAAGTGGTATTCTTACATATTCTTTCGAGAGAAAACTGTCCTGTGCCTTCTCTTTTGAGGCTACACACGTAGACATACACGCAACATGAAAGCTTTTCGACTTACAACGTGTTGTTTAGGAAAAACAAGATAATTTCGAACGATGCGGGATTTCCTTAAAACGTGATTTTCTGAAAAATTTTGACGAAAGAAAATTCTCCTTTTGGTTCTCTTTAGATGCTACATGTTAAGACGTACACGCCACAACAATTCTTTTCGAGATACAACGTGTAGTTTTGGAGATACAAGCTAATTTTGTACTATGCGTTATTTCTTCTCGTAAAGAGTTTCCAATGCGTACGCATATGTCTTTACTCTGCAAAACTGTATTTCCTTATGAAGTGGTATTCTTACATATCCTTTCGAGAGAAAACTGTCCTGTGCCTTCTCTTTTGAGGCTACACACTTAGACATACTCGCAACATGAAAGCTTTTCGACTTACAACGTGTTGTTTAGGAAAAACAAGATAATTTCGCACGATGCGGGATTTCCTTAAAACGTGATTTTCTGAAAAATTTTGACGAAAGAAGATTCTCCTTTTGGTTCTCTTTAGATGCTACATGTTAAGACGTACACGCCACAACAATTCTTTTCGAGATACAACGTGTAGTTTTGGAGATACAAGCTAATTTTGTACTATGCGTTATTTCTTCTCGTAAAGAGTTTCCAAAGCGTACGCATATGTCTTTACTCTGCAAAACTGTATTTCCTTATGAAGTGGTATTCTTACATATCCTTTCGAGAGAAAACTGTCCTGTGCCTTCTCTTTTGAGGCTACACACTTAAACATACACGCAACATGAAAGCTTTTCGACTTAAAACGTGTTGTTTAGGAAAAACAAGATAATTTCGCACGATGCGGGATTTCCTTAAACGTGATTTTCTGAAACATTTTGACGAAAGAAAATTCTCCTTTTGGTTCTCTTTAGATGCTACATGTTAAGACGTACACGCCACAACAATTCTTTTCGAGATACAACGTGTAGTTTTGGAGATACAAGCTAATTTTGTACTATGCGTTATTTCTTCTCGTAAAGAGTTTCCAATGCGTACGTATATGTCTTTACTCTGCAAAACTGCATTTCCTTATGAAGTGGTATTCTTACATATCCTTTCGAGAGAAAACTGTCCTGTGCCTTCTCTTTTGAGGCTACTCACTTAGACATACACGCAACATGAAAGCTTTTCGACTTACAACGTGTTGTTTAGGAAAAACAAGATAATTTCGAACGATGCGGGATTTCCTTAAAACGTGATTTTCTGAAAAATTTTGACGAAAGAAAATTCTCCTTTTGGTTCTCTTTAGATGCTACATGTTAAGACGTACACGCCACAACAATTCTTTTCGAGATACAACGTGTAGTTTTGGAGATACAAGCTAATTTTGTACTATGCGTTATTTCTTCTCGTAAAGAGTTTCCAATGCGTACGCATATGTCTTTACTCTGCAAAACTGTATTTCCTTATGAAGTGGTATTCTTACATACCCTTTCGAGAGAAAACTGTCCTGTGCCTTCTCTTTTGAGGCTACACACTTAGACATACACGCAACATGAAAGCTTTTCGACTTACAACGTGTTGTTTAGGAAAAACAAGATAATTTCGCACGATGCGGGATTTCCTTAAAACGTGATTTTCTGAAAAATTTTGACGAAAGAAAATTCTCCTTTTGGTTCTCTTTAGATGCTACATGTTAAGACGTACACGCCACAACAATTCTTTTCGAGATACAACGTGTAGTTTTGGAGATACAAGCTAATTTTGTACTATGCGTTATTTCTTCTCGTAAAGAGTTTCCAATGCGTACGCATATGTCTTTACTCTGCAAAACTGTATTTCCTTATGAAGTGGTATTCTTACATATCCTTTCGAGAGAAAACTGTCCTGTGCCTTCTCTTTTGAGGCTACACACTTAGACATACACGCAACATGAAAGCTTTTCGACTTACAACGTGTTGTTTAGGAAAAACAAGATAATTTCGCACGATGCGGGATTTCCTTAAAACGTGATTTTCTGAAAAATTTTGACGAAAGAAAATTCTCCTTTTGGTTCTCTTTAGATGCTACATGTTAAGACGTACACGCCACAACAATTCTTTTCGAGATACAACGTGTAGTTTTGGAGATACAAGCTAATTTTGTACTATGCGTTATTTCTTCTCGTAAAGACTTTCCAATGCGTACGTATATGTCTTTACTCTGCAAAACTGTATTTCCTTATGAAGTGGTATTCTTACATATCCTTTCGAGAGAAAACTGTCCTGTGCCTTCTCTTTTGAGGCTACACACTTAGACATACACGCAACATGAAAGCTTTTCGACTTACAACGTGTTGTTTAGGAAAAACAAGATAATTTCGCACGATGCGGGATTTCCTTAAAACGTGATTTTCTGAAAAATTTTGACGAAAGAAAATTCTCCTTTTGGTTCTCTTTAGATGCTACATGTTAAGACGTACACGCCACAACAATTCTTTTCGAGATACAACGTGTAGTTTTGGAGATACAAGCTAATTTTGTACTATGCGTTATTTCTTCTCGTAAAGAGTTTCCAATGCGTACGCATATGTCTTTACTCTGCAAAACTGTATTTCCTTATGAAGTGGTATTCTTACATATCCTTTCGAGAGAAAACTGTCCTGTGCCTTCTCTTTTGAGGCTACACACTTAGACATACACGCAACATGAAAGCTTTTCGACTTACAACGTGTTGTTTAGGAAAAACAAGATAATTTCGCACGATGCGGGATTTCCTTAAAACGTGATTTTCTGAAAAATTTTGACGAAAGAAAATTCTCCTTTTGGTTCTCTTTACATGCTACATGTTAAGACGTACACGCCACAACAATTCTTTTCGAGATACAACGTGTAGTTTTGGAGATACAAGCTAATTTTGTACTATGCGTTATTTCTTCTCCTAAAGAGTTTCCAATGCGTACGCATTTGTCTTTACTCTGCAAAACTGTATTTCCTTATGAAGTGGTATTCTTACATATTCTTTCGAGAGAAAACTGTCCTGTGCCTTCTCTTTTGAGGCTACACACGTAGACATACACGCAACATGAAAGCTTTTCGACTTACAACGTGTTGTTTAGGAAAAACAAGATAATTTCGAACGATGCGGGATTTCCTTAAAACGTGATTTTCTGAAAAATTTTGACGAAAGAAAATTCTCCTTTTGGTTCTCTTTAGATGCTACATGTTAAGACGTACACGCCACAACAATTCTTTTCGAGATACAACGTGTAGTTTTGGAGATACAAGCTAATTTTGTACTATGCGTTATTTCTTCTCCTAAAGAGTTTCCAATGCGTACGCATTTGTCTTTACTCTGCAAAACTGTATTTCCTTATGAAGTGGTATTCTTACATATCCTTTCGAGAGAAAACTGTCCTGTGCCTTCTCTTTTGAGGCTACACACGTAGACATACACGCAACATGAAAGCTTTTCGACTTACAACGTGTTGTTTAGGAAAAACAAGATAATTTCGAACGATGCGGGATTTCCTTAAAACGTGATTTTCTGAAAAATTTTGACGAAAGAAAATTCTCCTTTTGGTTCTCTTTAGATGCTACATGTTAAGACGTACACGCCACAACAATTCTTTTCGAGATACAACGTGTAGTTTTGGAGATACAAGCTAATTTTGTACTATGCGTTATTTCTTCTCGTAAAGAGTTTCCAATGCGTACGCATATGTCTTTACTCTGCAAAACTGTATTTCCTTATGAAGTGGTATTCTTACATATCCTTTCGAGAGAAAACTGTCCTGTGCCTTCTCTTTTGAGGCTACACACTTAGACATACACGCAACATGAAAGCTTTTCGACTTACAACGTGTTGTTTAGGAAAAACAAGATAATTTCGCACGATGCGGGATTTCCTTAAAACGTGATTTTCTGAAACATTTTGACGAAAGAAAATTCTCCTTTTGGTTCTCTTTAGATGCTACATGTTAAGACGTACACGCCACAACAATTCTTTTCGAGATACAACGTGTAGTTTTGGAGATACAAGCTAATTTTGTACTATGCGTTATTTCTTCTCGTAAAGAGTTTCCAATGCGTACGCATATGTCTTTACTCTGCAAAACTGTATTTCCTTATGAAGTGGTATTCTTACATATCCTTTCGAGAGAAAACTGTCCTGTGCCTTCTCTTTTGAGGCTACACACTTAGACATACACGCAACATGAAAGCTTTTCGACTTACAACGTGTTGTTTAGGAAAAACAAGATAATTTCGCACGATGCGGGATTTCCTTAAAACGTGATTTTCTGAAACATTTTGACGAAAGAAAATTCTCCTTTTGGTTCTCTTTAGATGCTACATGTTAAGACGTACACGCCACAACAATTCTTTTCGAGATACAACGTGTAGTTTTGGAGATACAAGCTAATTTTGTACTATGCGTTATTTCTTCTCGTAAAGAGTTTCCAATGCGTACGCATATGTCTTTACTCTGCAAAACTGTATTTCCTTATGAAGTGGTATTCTTACATATCCTTTCGAGAGAAAACTGTCCTGTGCCTTCTCTTTTGAGGCTACACACTTAGACATACACGCAACATGAAAGCTTTTCGACTTACAACGTGTTGTTTAGGAAAAACAAGATAATTTCGCACGATGCGGGATTTCCTTAAAACGTGATTTTCTGAAAAATTTTGACGAAAGAAAATTCTCCTTTTGGTTCTCTTTACATGCTACATGTTAAGACGTACACGCCACAACAATTCTTTTCGAGATACAACGTGTAGTTTTGGAGATACAAGCTAATTTTGTACTATGCGTTATTTCTTCTCCTAAAGAGTTTCCAATGCGTACGCATTTGTCTTTACTCTGCAAAACTGTATTTCCTTATGAAGTGGTATTCTTACATATTCTTTCGAGAGAAAACTGTCCTGTGCCTTCTCTTTTGAGGCTACACACGTAGACATACACGCAACATGAAAGCTTTTCGACTTACAACGTGTTGTTTAGGAAAAACAAGATAATTTCGAACGATGCGGGATTTCCTTAAAACGTGATTTTCTGAAAAATTTTGACGAAAGAAAATTCTCCTTTTGGTTCTCTTTAGATGCTACATGTTAAGACGTACACGCCACAACAATTCTTTTCGAGATACAACGTGTAGTTTTGGAGATACAAGCTAATTTTGTACTATGCGTTATTTCTTCTCGTAAAGAGTTTCCAATGCGTACGCATATGTCTTTACTCTGCAAAACTGTATTTCCTTATGAAGTGGTATTCTTACATATCCTTTCGAGAGAAAACTGTCCTGTGCCTTCTCTTTTGAGGCTACACACTTAGACATACTCGCAACATGAAAGCTTTTCGACTTACAACGTGTTGTTTAGGAAAAACAAGATAATTTCGCACGATGCGGGATTTCCTTAAAACGTGATTTTCTGAAAAATTTTGACGAAAGAAGATTCTCCTTTTGGTTCTCTTTAGATGCTACATGTTAAGACGTACACGCCACAACAATTCTTTTCGAGATACAACGTGTAGTTTTGGAGATACAAGCTAATTTTGTACTATGCGTTATTTCTTCTCGTAAAGAGTTTCCAAAGCGTACGCATATGTCTTTACTCTGCAAAACTGTATTTCCTTATGAAGTGGTATTCTTACATATCCTTTCGAGAGAAAACTGTCCTGTGCCTTCTCTTTTGAGGCTACACACTTAGACATACACGCAACATGAAAGCTTTTCGACTTAAAACGTGTTGTTTAGGAAAAACAAGATAATTTCGCACGATGCTGGATTTCCTTAAACGTGATTTTCTGAAACATTTTGACGAAAGAAAATTCTCCTTTTGGTTCTCTTTAGATGCTACATGTTAAGACGTACACGCCACAACAATTCTTTTCGAGATACAACGTGTAGTTTTGGAGATACAAGCTAATTTTGTACTATGCGTTATTTCTTCTCGTAAAGAGTTTCCAATGCGTACGTATATGTCTTTACTCTGCAAAACTGCATTTCCTTATGAAGTGGTATTCTTACATATCCTTTCGAGAGAAAACTGTCCTGTGCCTTCTCTTTTGAGGCTACTCACTTAGACATACACGCAACATGAAAGCTTTTCGACTTACAACGTGTTGTTTAGGAAAAACAAGATAATTTCGCACGATGCGGGATTTCCTTAAAACGTGATTTTCTGAAAAATTTTGACGAAAGAAAATTCTCCTTTTGGTTCTCTTTAGATGCTACATGTTAAGACGTACACGCCACAACAATTCTTTTCGAGATACAACGTGTAGTTTTGGAGATACAAGCTAATTTTGTACTATGCGTTATTTCTTCTCGTAAAGAGTTTCCAATGCGTACGTATATGTCTTTACTCTGCAAAACTGTATTTCCTTATGAAGTGGTATTCTTACATATCCTTTCGAGAGAAAACTGTCCTGTGCCTTCTCTTTTGAGGCTACACACTTAGACATACACGCAACATGAAAGCTTTTCGACTTACAACGTGTTGTTTAGGAAAAACAAGATAATTTCGCACGATGCGGGATTTCCTTAAAACGTGATTTTCTGAAAAATTTTGACGAAAGAAA
Organism: Apodemus sylvaticus; assembly: GCF_947179515.1. NCBI lineage: Eukaryota > Metazoa > Chordata > Mammalia > Rodentia > Muridae > Apodemus > Apodemus sylvaticus. Next base: position 134,477 of record NW_026263170.1, read on the forward strand.
ATTCTCCTTTTGGTTCTCTTTAGATGCTACATGTTAAGACGTACACGCCACAACAATTCTTTTCGAGATACAACGTGTAGTTTTGGAGATACAAGCTAATTTTGTACTATGCGTTATTTCTTCTCGTAAAGAGTTTCCAATGCGTACATATATGTCTTTACTCTGCAAAACTGTATTTCCTTATGAAGTGGTATTCTTACATATCCTTTCGAGAGAAAACTGTCCTGTGCCTTCTCTTTTGAGGCTACACACTTAGACATACACGCAACATGAAAGCTTTTCGACTTACAACGTGTTGTTTAGGAAAAACAAGATAATTTCGCACGATGCGGGATTTCCTTAAAACGTGATTTTCTGAAAAATTTTGACGAAAGAAAATTCTCCTTTTGGTTCTCTTTAGATGCTACATGTTAAGACGTACACGCCACAACAATTCTTTTCGAGATACAACGTGTAGTTTTGGAGATACAAGCTAATTTTGTACTATGCGTTATTTCTTCTCGTAAAGAGTTTCCAATGCGTACCTATATGTCTTTACTCTGCAAAACTGTATTTCCTTATGAAGTGGTATTCTTACATATCCTTTCGAGAGAAAACTGTCCTGTGCCTTCTCTTTTGAGGCTACACACTTAGACATACACGCAACATGAAAGCATTTCGACTTACAACGTGTTGTTTAGGAAAAACAAGATAATTTCGTACGATGCGGGATTTCCTTAAAACGTGATTTTCTGAAAAATTTTGACGAAAGAAAATTCTCCTTTTGGTTCTCTTTAGATGCTACATGTTAAGACGTACACGCCACAACAATTCTTTTCGAGATACAACGTGTAGTTTTGGAAATACACGCTAATTTTGTACTATGCGTTATTTCTTCTCGTAAAGAGTTTCCAATGCGTACGTATATGTCTTTACTCTGCAAAACTGTATTTCCTTATGAAGTGGTATTCTTACATATCCTTTCGAGAGAAAACTGTTCTGTGCCTTCTCTTTTGAGGCTACTCACTTAGACATACACGCAACATGAAAGCTTTTCGACTTACAACGTGTTGTTTAGGAAAAACAAGATAATTTCGCACGATGCGGGATTTCCTTAAAACGTGATTTTCTGAAAAAATTTGACGAAAGAAAATTCTCCTTTTGGTTCTCTTTAGATGCTACATGTTAAGATGTACACGCCACAACAATTCTTTACGAGATACAACGTGTAGTTTTGGAGATACAAGCTAATTTTGTACTATGCGTTATTTCTTCTCGTAAAGAGTTTCCAATGCGTACGTATATGTCTTTAATCTGCAAAACTGTATTTCCTTATGAAGTGGTATTCTTACATATCCTTTCGAGAGAAAACTGTCCTGTGCCTTCTCTTTTGAGGCTACACACTTAGACATACACGCAACATGAAAGCTTTTCGACTTACAACGTGTTGTTTAGGAAATACAAGATAATTTCGCACGATGCGGGAATTCCTTAAAACGTGATTTTCTGAAAAATTTTGACGAAAGAAAATTCTCCTTTTGGTTCTCTTTAGATGCTACATGTTAAGACGTACACGCCACAACAATTCTTTTCGAGATACAACGTGTAGTTTTGGAGATACAAGCTAATTTTGTACTATGCGTTATTTCTTCTCGTAAAGAGTTTCCAATGCGTACGTATATGTCTTTACTCTGCAAAACTGTATTTCCTTATGAAGTGGTATTCTTACATATCCTTTCGAGAGAAAACTGTCCTGTGCCTTCTCTTTTGAGGCTACACACTTAGACATACACGCAACATGAAAGCTTTTCGACTTAAAACGTGTTGTTTAGGAAAAACAAGATAATTTCGCACGATGCGGGATTTCTTTAAAACGTGATTTTCTGAAACATTTTGACGAAAGAAAATTCTCCTTTTGGTTCTCTTCAGATGCTACATGTTAAGACGTACACGCCACAACAATTCTTTTCGAGATACAACGTGTAGTTTTGGAGATACAAGCTAATTTTGTACTATGCGTTATTTCTTCTCGTAAAGAGTTTCCAATGCGTACGTATATGTCTTTACTCTGCAAAACTGTATTTCCTTATGAAGTGGTATTCTTACATATCCTTTCGAGAGAAAACTGTCCTGTGCCTTCTCTTTTGAGGCTACTCACTTAGACATACACGCAACATGAAAGCTTTTCGACTTACAACGTGTTGTTTAGGAAAAACAAGATAATTTCGCACGATGCGGGATTTCCTTAAAACGTGATTTTCTGAAAAATTTTGACGAAAGAAAATTCTCCTTTTGGTTCTCTTTAGATGCTACATGTTAAGACGTACACGCCACAACAATTCTTTTCGAGATACAACGTGTAGTTTTGGAGATACAAGCTAATTTTGTACTATGCGTTATTTCTTCTCGTAAAGAGTTTCCAATGCGTACGTATATGTCTTTACTCTGCAAAACTGTATTTCCTTATGAAGTGGTATTCTTACATATCCTTTCGAGAGAAAACTGTCCTGTGCCTTCTCTTTTGAGGCTACACACTTAGACATACACGCAACATGAAAGCTTTTCGACTTACAACGTGTTGTTTAGGAAAAACAAGATAATTTCGCACGATGCGGGATTTCCTTAAAACGTGATTTTCTGAAAAATTTTGACGAAAGAAAATTCTCCTTTTGGTTCTCTTTAGATGCTACATGTTAAGACGTACACGCCACAACAATTCTTTTCGAGATACAACGTGTAGTTTTGGAGATACAAGCTAATTTTGTACTATGCGTTATTTCTTCTCGTAAAGAGTTTCCAATGCGTACGTATATGTCTTTACTCTGCAAAACTGTATTTCCTTATGAAGTGGTATTCTTACATATCCTTTCGAGAGAAAACTGTCCTGTGCCTTCTCTTTTGAGGCTACACACTTAGACATACACGCAACATGAAAGCTTTTCGACTTACAACGTGTTGTTTAGGAAAAACAAGATAATTTCGCACGATGCGGGATTTCCTTAAAACGTGATTTTCTGAAAAATTTTGACGAAAGAAAATTCTCCTTTTGGTTCTCTTTAGATGCTACATGTTAAGACGTACACGCCATAACAATTCTTTTCGAGATACAACGTGTAGTTTTGGAGATACAAGCTAATTTTGTACTATGCGTTATTTCTTCTAGTAAAGAGTTTCCAATGCGTACGTATATGTCTTTACTCTGCAAAACTGTATTTCCTTATGAAGTGGTATTCTTACATATCCTTTCGAGAGAAAACTGTCCTGTGCCTTCTCTTTTGAGGCTACACACTTAGACATACACGCAACATGAAAGCTTTTCGACTTACAACGTGTTGTTTAGGAAAAACAAGATAATTTCGCACGATGCGGGATTTCCTTAAAACGTGATTTTCTGAAACATTTTGACGAAAGAAAATTCTCCTTTTGGTTCTCTTTAGATGCTACATGTTAAGACGTACACGCCACAACAATTCTTTTCGAGATACAACGTGTAGTTTTGGAGATACAAGCTAATTTTGTACTATGCGTTATTTCTTCTCGTAAAGAGTTTCCAATGCGTACGTATATGTCTTTACTCTGCAAAACTGTATTTCCTTATGAAGTGGTATTCTTACATATCCTTTCGAGAGAAAACTGTCCTGTGCCTTCTCTTTTGAGGCTACACACTTAGACATACACGCAACATGAAAGCTTTTCGACTTACAACGTGTTGTTTAGGAAAAACAAGATAATTTCGCACGATGCGGGATTTCCTTAAAACGTGATTTTCTGAAACATTTTGACGAAAGAAAATTCTCCTTTTGGTTCTCTTTAGATGCTACATGTTAAGACGTACACGCCACAACAATTCTTTTCGAGATACAACGTGTAGTTTTGGAGATACAAGCTAATTTTGTACTATGCGTTATTTCTTCTCGTAAAGAGTTTCCAATGCGTACGTATATGTCTTTACTCTGCAAAACTGTATTTCCTTATGAAGTGGTATTCTTACATATCCTTTCGAGAGAAAACTGTCCTGTGCCTTCTCTTTTGAGGCTACACACTTAGACATACACGCAACATGAAAGCTTTTCGACTTACAACGTGTTGTTTAGGAAAAACAAGATAATTTCGCACGATGCGGGATTTCCTTAAAACGTGATTTTCTGAAACATTTTGACGAAAGAAAATTCTCCTTTTGGTTCTCTTTAGATGCTACATGTTAATACGTACACGCCACAACAATTCTTTTCGAGATACAACGTGTAGTTTTGGAGATACAAGCTAATTTTGTACTATGCGTTATTTCTTCTCGTAAAGAGTTTCCAATGCGTACGTATATGTCTTTACTCTGCAAAACTGTATTTCCTTATGAAGTGGTATTCTTACATATCCTTTCGAGAGAAAACTGTCCTGTGCCTTCTCTTTTGAGGCTACACACTTAGACATACACGCAACATGAAAGCTTTTCGACTTACAACGTGTTGTTTAGGAAAAACAAGATAATTTCGCACGATGCGGGATTTCCTTAAAACGTGATTTTCTAAAACATTTTGACGAAAGAAAATTCTCCTTTTGGTTCTCTTTAGATGCTACATGTTAATACGTACACGCCACAACAATTCTTTTCGAGATACAACGTGTAGTTTTGGAGATACAAGCTAATTTTGTACTATGCGTTATTTCTTCTCGTAAAGAGTTTCCAATGCGTACGTATATGTCTTTACTCTGCAAAACTGTATTTCCTTATGAAGTGGTATTCTTACATATCCTTTCGAGAGAAAACTGTCCTGTGCCTTCTCTTTTGAGGCTACACACTTAGACATACACGCAACATGAAAGCTTTTCGACTTACAACGTGTTGTTTAGGAAAAACAAGATAATTTCGCACGATGCGGGATTTCCTTAAAACGTGATTTTCTGAAACATTTTGACGAAAGAAAATTCTCCTTTTGGTTCTCTTTAGATGCTACATGTTAAGACGTACACGCCACAACAATTCTTTTCGAGATACAACGTGTAGTTTTGGAGATACAAGCTAATTTTGTACTATGCGTTATTTCTTCTCGTAAAGAGTTTCCAATGCGTACGTATATGTCTTTACTCTGCAAAACTGTATTTCCTTATGAAGTGGTATTCTTACATATCCTTTCGAGAGAAAACTGTCCTGTGCCTTCTCTTTTGAGGCTACACACTTAGACATACACGCAACATGAAAGCTTTTCGACTTAAAACGTGTTGTTTAGGAAAAACAAGATAATTTCGCACGATGCGGGATTTCTTTAAAACGTGATTTTCTGAAACATTTTGACGAAAGAAAATTCTCCTTTTGGTTCTCTTCAGATGCTACATGTTAAGACGTACACGCCACAACAATTCTTTTCGAGATACAACGTGTAGTTTTGGAGATACAAGCTAATTTTGTACTATGCGTTATTTCTTCTCGTAAAGAGTTTCCAATGCGTACGTATATGTCTTTACTCTGCAAAACTGTATTTCCTTATGAAGTGGTATTCTTACATATCCTTTCGAGAGAAAACTGTCCTGTGCCTTCTCTTTTGAGGCTACTCACTTAGACATACACGCAACATGAAAGCTTTTCGACTTACAACGTGTTGTTTAGGAAAAACAAGATAATTTCGCACGATGCGGGATTTCCTTAAAACGTGATTTTCTGAAAAATTTTGACGAAAGAAAATTCTCCTTTTGGTTCTCTTTAGATGCTACATGTTAAGACGTACACGCCACATCAATTCTTTTCGAGATACAACGTGTAGTATTGGAGATACAAGCTAATTTTGTACTATGCGTTATTTCTTCTCGTAAAGAGTTTCCAATGCGTACGTATATGTCTTTACTCTGCAAAACTGTATTTCCTTATGAAGTGGTATTCTCACATATCCTTTCGAGAGAAAACTGTCCTGTGCCTTCTCTTTTGAGGCTACACACTTAGACATACACGCAACATGAAAGCTTTTCGACTTACAACGTGTTGTTTAGGAAAAACAAGATAATTTCGCACGATGCGGGATTTCCTTAAAACGTGATTTTCTGAAAAATTTTGACGAAAGAAAATTCTCCTTTTGGTTCTCTTTAGATGCTACATGTTAAGACGTACACGCCACATCAATTCTTTTCGAGATACAACGTGTAGTTTTGGAGATACAAGCTAATTTTGTACTATGCGTTATTTCTTCTCGTAAAGAGTTTCCAATGCGTACGTATATGTCTTTACTCTGCAAAACTGTATTTCCTTATGAAGTGGTATTCTTACATATCCTTTCGAGAGAAAACTGTCCTGTGCCTTCTCTTTTGAGGCTACACACTTAGACATACACGCAACATGAAAGCTTTTCGACTTACAACGTGTTGTTTAGGAAAAACAAGATAATTTCGCACGATGCGGGATTTCCTTAAAACGTGATTTTCTGAAAAATTTTGACGAAAGAAATTTCTCCTTTTGGTTCTCTTTAGATGCTACATGTTAAGACGTACACGCCACAACAATTCTTTTCGAGATACAACGTGTAGTTTTGGAGATACAAGCTAATTTTGTACTATGCGTTATTTCTTCTCGTAAAGAGTTTCCAATGCGTACATATATGTCTTTACTCTGCAAAACTGTATTTCCTTATGAAGTGGTATTCTTACATATCCTTTCGAGAGAAAACTGTCCTGTGCCTTCTCTTTTGAGGCTACACACTTAGACATACACGCAACATGAAAGCTTTTCGACTTACAACGTGTTGTTTAGGAAAAACAAGATAATTTTGCACGATGCGGGATTTCCTTAAAACGTGATTTTCTGAAAAATTTTGACGAAAGAAAATTCTCCTTTTGGTTCTCTTTAGATGCTACATGTTAAGACGTACACGCCACAACAATTCTTTTCGAGATACAACGTGTAGTTTTGGAGATACAAGCTAATTTTGTACTATGCGTTATTTCTTCTAGTAAAGAGTTTCCAATGCGTACGTATATGTCTTTACTCTGCAAAACTGTATTTCCTTATGAAGTGGTATTCTTACATATCCTTTCGAGAGAAAACTGTCCTGTGCCTTCTCTTTTGAGGCTACACACTTAGACATACACGCAACATGAAAGCTTTTCGACTTACAACGTGTTGTTTAGGAAAAACAAGATAATTTCGCACGATGCGGGATTTCCTTAAAACGTGATTTTCTGAAACATTTTGACGAAAGAAAATTCTCCTTTTGGTTCTCTTTAGATGCTACATGTTAAGACGTACACGCCACAACAATTCTTTTCGAGATACAACGTGTAGTTTTGGAGATACAAGCTAATTTTGTACTATGCGTTATTTCTTCTCGTAAAGAGTTTCCAATGCGTACGTATATGTCTTTACTCTGCAAAACTGTATTTCCTTATGAAGTGGTATTCTTACATATCCTTTCGAGAGAAAACTGTCCTGTGCCTTCTCTTTTGAGGCTACACACTTAGACATACACGCAACATGAAAGCTTTTCGACTTACAACGTGTTGTTTAGGAAAAACAAGATAATTTCGCACGATGCGGGATTTCCTTAAAACGTGATTTTCTGAAACATTTTGACGAAAGAAAATTCTCCTTTTGGTTCTCTTTAGATGCTACATGTTAAGACGTACACGCCACAACAATTCTTTTCGAGATACAACGTGTAGTTTTGGAGATACAAGCTAATTTTGTACTATGCGTTATTTCTTCTCGTAAAGAGTTTCCAATGCGTACGTATATGTCTTTACTCTGCAAAACTGTATTTCCTTATGAAGTGGTATTCTTACATATCCTTTCGAGAGAAAACTGTCCTGTGCCTTCTCTTTTGAGGCTACACACTTAGACATACACGCAACATGAAAGCTTTTCGACTTACAACGTGTTGTTTAGGAAAAACAAGATAATTTCGCACGATGCGGGATTTCCTTAAAACGTGATTTTCTGAAACATTTTGACGAAAGAAAATTCTCCTTTTGGTTCTCTTTAGATGCTACATGTTAAGACGTACACGCCACAACAATTCTTTTCGAGATACAACGTGTAGTTTTGGAGATACAAGCTAATTTTGTACTATGCGTTATTTCTTCTCGTAAAGAGTTTCCAATGCGTACGTATATGTCTTTACTCTGCAAAACTGTATTTCCTTATGAAGTGGTATTCTTACATATCCTTTCGAGAGAAAACTGTCCTGTGCCTTCTCTTTTGAGGCTACACACTTAGACATACACGCAACATGAAAGCTTTTCGACTTACAACGTGTTGTTTAGGAAAAACAAGATAATTTCGCACGATGCGGGATTTCCTTAAAACGTGATTTTCTGAAAAATTTTGACGAAAGAAAATTCTCCTTTTGGTTCTCTTTAGATGCTACATGTTAAGACGTACACGCCACAACAATTCTTTTCGAGATACAACGTGTAGTTTTGGAGATACAAGCTAATTTTTTACTATGCGTTATTTCTTCTCGTAAAGAGTTTCCAATGCGTACGTATATGTCTTTACTCTGCAAAACTGTATTTCCTTATGAAGTGGTATTCTTACATATCCTTTCGAGAGAAAACTGTCCTGTGCCTTCTCTTTTGAGGCTACACACTTAGACATACACGCAACATGAAAGCTTTTCGAATTACAACGTGTTGTTTAGGAAAAACAAGATAATTTCGCACGATGTGGGATTTCCTTAAAACGTTATTTTCTGAAACATTTTGACGAAAGAAAATTCTCCTTTTGGTTCTCTTTAGATGCTACATGTTAAGACGTGCACGCCACAACAATTCTTTTCGAGATACAACGTGTAGTTTTGGAGATACAAGCTAATTTTGTACTATGCGTTATTTCTTCTCGTAAAGAGTTTCCAATGCGTACGCATATGTCTTTACTCTGCAAAACTGTATTTCCTTATGAAGTGGTATTCTTACATATCCTTTCGAGAGAAAACTGTCCTGTGCCTTCTCTTTTGAGGCTACACACTTAGACATACACGCAACATGAAAGCTTTTCGACTTACAACGTGTTGTTTAGGAAAAACAAGATAATTTCGCACGATGCGGAATTTCCTTAAAACGTGATTTTCTGAAAAATTTTGACGAAAGAAAATTCTCCTTTTGGTTCTCTTTAGATGCTACATGTTAAGACGTACACCCCACAACAATTCTTTTCGAGATACAACGTGTAGTTTTGGAGATACAAGCTAATTTTGTACTATGCGTTATTTCTTCTCGTAAAGAGTTTCCAATGCGTAAGTATATGTCTTTACTCTGCAAAACTGTATTTCCTTATGAAGTGGTATTCTTACATATCCTTTCGAGAGAAAACTGTCCTGTGCCTTCTCTTTTGAGGCTACACACTTAGACATACACGCAACATGAAAGCTTTTCGACTTACAACGTGTTGTTTAGGAAAAACAAGATAATTTCGCACGATGCGGGATTTCCTTAAAACGTGATTTTCTGAAAAATTTTGACGAAAGAAAATTCTCCTTTTGGTTCTCTTTAGATGCTACATGTTAAGACGTACACGCCACAACAATTCTTTTCGAGATACAACGTGTAGTTTTGGAGATACAAGCTAATTTTGTACTATGCGTTATTTCTTCTCGTAAAGAGTTTCCAATGCGTACCTATATGTCTTTACTCTGCAAAACTGTATTTCCTTATGAAGTGGTATTCTTACATATCCTTTCGAGAGAAAACTGTCCTGTGCCTTCTCTTTTGAGGCTACACACTTAGACATACACGCAACATGAAAGCTTTTCGACTTACAACGTGTTGTTTAGGAAAAACAAGTTAATTTCGCACGATGCGGGATTTCCTTAAAACGTGATTTTCTGAAAAATTTTGACGAAAGAAAATTCTCCTTTTGGTTCTCTTTAGATGCTACATGTTAAGACGTACACGCCACAACAATTCTTTTCGAGATACAACGTGTAGTTTTGGAGATACAAGCTAATTTTGTACTATGCGTTATTTCTTCTCGTAAAGAGTTTCCAATGCGTACGTATATGTCTTTACTCTGCAAAACTGTATTTCCTTATGAAGTGGTATTTTTACATATCCTTTCGAGAGAAAACTGTCCTGTGCCTTCTCTTTTGAGGCTACACACTTAGACATACACGCAACATGAAAGCTTTTCGACTTACAACGTGTTGTTTAGGAAAAACAAGATAATTTCGCACGATGCGGGATTTCCTTAAAACGTGATTTTCTGAAAAATTTTGACGAAAGAAAATTCTCCTTTTGGTTCTCTTTAGATGCTACATGTTAAGACGTACACGCCACAACAATTCTTTTCGAGATACAACGTGTAGTTTTGGAGATACAAGCTAATTTTGTACTATGCGTTATTTCTTCTCGTAAAGAGTTTCCAATGCGTACGTATATGTCTTTACTCTGCAAAACTGTATTTCCTTATGAAGTGGTATTCTTACATATCCTTTCGAGAGAAAACTGTCCTGTGCCTTCTCTTTTGAGGCTACACACTTAGACATACACGCAACATGAAATCTTTTCGACTTACAACGTGTTGTTTAGGAAAAACAAGATAATTTCGCACGATGCGGGATTTCCTTACAACGTGATTTTCTGAAACATTTTGACGAAAGAAAATTCTCCTTTTGGTTCTCTTTAGATGCTACATGTTAAGACGTACACGCCACAACAATTCTTTTCGAGATACAACGTGTAGTTTTGGAGATACAAGCTAATTTTGTACTATGCGTTATTTCTTCTCGTAAAGAGTTTCCAATGCGTACGTATATGTCTTTACTCTGCAAAACTGTATTTCCTTATGAAGTGGTATTCTTACATATCCTTTCGAGAGAAAACTGTCCTGTGCCTTCTCTTTTGAGGCTACACACTTAGACATACACGCAACATGAAAGCTTTTCGACTTACAACGTGTTGTTTAGGAAAAACAAGATAATTTCGCACGATGCGGGATTTCCTTAAAACGTGATTTTCTGAAACATTTTGACGAAAGAAAATTCTCCTTTTGGTTCTCTTTAGATGCTACATGTTAAGACGTACACGCCACAACAATTCTTTTCGAGATACAACGTGTAGTTTTGGAGATACAAGCTAATTTTGTACTATGCGTTATTTCTTCTCGTAAAGAGTTTCCAATGCGTACGCATATGTCTTTACTCTGCAAAACTGTATTTCCTTATGAAGTGGTATTCTTACATATCCTTTCGAGAGAAAACTGTCCTGTGCCTTCTCTTTTGAGGCTACACACTTAGACATACACGCAACATGAAAGCTTTTCGACTTACAACGTGTTGTTTAGGAAAAACAAGATAATTTCGCACGATGCGGGATTTCCTTAAAACGTGATTTTCTGAAAAATTTTGACGAAAGAAAATTCTCCTTTTGGTTCTCTTTAGATGCTACATGTTAAGACGTACACGCCACAACAATTCTTTTCGAGATACAACGTGTAGTTTTGGAGATACAAGCTAATTTTGTACTATGCGTTATTTCTTCTCGTAAAGAGTTTCCAATGCGTACGCATATGTCTTTACTCTGCAAAACTGTATTTCCTTATGAAGTGGTATTCTTACATATCCTTTCGAGAGAAAACTGTCCTGTGCCTTCTCTTTTGAGGCTACACACTTAGACATACACGCAACATGAAAGCTTTTCGACTTACAACGTGTTGTTTAGGAAAAACAAGATAATTTCGCACGATGCGGGATTTCCTTAAAACGTGATTTTCTGAAAAATTTTGACGAGAGAAAATTCTCCTTTTGGTTCTCTTTAGATGCTACATGTTAAGACGTACACGCCACAACAATTCTTTTCGAGATACAACGTGTAGTTTTGGAGATACAAGCTAATTTTGTACTATGCGTTATTTCTTCTCGTAAATAGTTTCCAATGCGTACGTATATGTCTTTACTCTGCAAAACTGTATTTCCTTATGAAGTGGTATTCTTACATATCCTTTCGAGAGAAAACTGTCCTGTGCCTTCTCTTTTGAGGCTACACACTTAGACATACACGCAACATGAAAGCTTTTCGACTTACAACGTGTTGTTTAGGAAAAACAAGATAATTTCGCACGATGCGGGATTTCCTTAAAACGTGATTTTCTGAAAAATTTTGACGAAAGAAAATTCTCCTTTTGGTTCTCTTTAGATGCTACATGTTAAGACGTACACGCCACAACAATTCTTTTCGAGATACAACGTGTAGTTTTGGAGATACAAGCTAATTTTGTACTATGCGTTATTTCTTCTCGTAAAGAGTTTCCAATGCGTACGTATATGTCTTTACTCTGCAAAACTGTATTTCCTTATGAAGTGGTATTCTTACATATCCTTTCGAGAGAAAACTGTCCTGTGCCTTCTCTTTTGAGGCTACACACTTAGACATACACGCAACATGAAAGCTTTTCGACTTACAACGTGTTGTTTAGGAAAAACAAGATAATTTCGCACGATGCGGGATTTCCTTACAACGTGATTTTCTGAAACATTTTGACGAAAGAAAATTCTCCTTTTGGTTCTCTTTAGATGCTACATGTTAAGACGTACACGCCACAACAATTCTTTTCGAGATACAACGTGTAGTTTTGGAGATACAAGCTAATTTTGTACTATGCGTTATTTCTTCTCGTAAAGAGTTTCCAATGCGTACGTATATGTCTTTACTCTGCAAAACTGTATTTCCTTATGAAGTGGTATTCTTACATATCCTTTCGAGAGAAAACTGTCCTGTGCCTTCTCTTTTGAGGCTACACACTTAGACATACACGCAACATGAAAGCTTTTCGACTTACAACGTGTTGTTTAGGAAAAACAAGATAATTTCGCACGATGCGGGATTTCCTTAAAACGTGATTTTCTGAAACATTTTGACGAAAGAAAATTCTCCTTTTGGTTCTCTTTAGATGCTACATGTTAAGACGTACACGCCACAACAATTCTTTTCGAGATACAACGTGTAGTTTTGGAGATACAAGCTAATTTTGTACTATGCGTTATTTATTCTCGTAAAGAGTTTCCAATGCGTACGCATATGTCTTTACTCTGCAAAACTGTATTTCCTTATGAAGTGGTATTCTTACATATCCTTTCGAGAGAAAACTGTACTGTGCCTTCTCTTTTGAGGCTACACACTTAGACATACACGCAACATGAAAGCTTTTCGACTTACAACGTGTTGTTTAGGAAAAACAAGATAATTTCGCACGATGCGGGATTTCCTTAAAACGTGATTTTCTGAAAAATTTTGACGAAAGAAAATTCTCCTTTTGGTTCTCTTTAGATGCTACATGTTAAGACGTACACGCCACAACAATTCTTTTCGAGATACAACGTGTAGTTTTGGAGATACAAGCTAATTTTGTACTATGCGTTATTTCTTCTCGTAAAGAGTTTCCAATGCGTACGCATATGTCTTTACTCTGCAAAACTGTATTTCCTTATGAAGTGGTATTCTTACATATCCTTTCGAGAGAAAACTGTCCTGTGCCTTCTCTTTTGAGGCTACACACTTAGACATACACGCAACATGAAAGCTTTTCGACTTACAACGTGTTGTTTAGGAAAAACAAGATAATTTCGCACGATGCGGGATTTCCTTAAAACGTGATTTTCTGAAAAATTTTGACGAGAGAAAATTCTCCTTTTGGTTCTCTTTAGATGCTACATGTTAAGACGTACACGCCACAACAATTCTTTTCGAGATACAACGTGTAGTTTTGGAGATACAAGCTAATTTTGTACTATGCGTTATTTCTTCTCGTAAAGAGTTTCCAATGCGTACGTATATGTCTTTACTCTGCAAAACTGTATTTCCTTATGAAGTGGTATTCTTACATATCCTTTCGAGAGAAAACTGTCCTGTGCCTTCTCTTTTGAGGCTACATACTTAGACATACACGCAACATGAAAGCTTTTCGACTTACAACGTGTTGTTTAGGAAAAACAAGATAATTTCGCACGATGCGGTATTTCCTTAAAACGTGATTTTCATAACGTGGTATCCTTACATATTCTATCGAGAGAAAACTCTCCTGTTCGTTCTCTTTTAAGGCTACACGCTTAGACATACACGCAACACCAAAGCTTTCGAGTTACAACGTGTTGTTTAGGAAAAACAAGATAATTTCGCAAGATGCGGGATTTCCTTAAAATGTGGTTTTCTGACAAATTTTGACGAAAGAAAATTATCCTGTGGGTTCTCTTTTGAGGCTACAAGTTTAGACGTACACACCACACCAAATCTTTTCAAGTTATAACGTGTTGTTTAGGATATACAAACTAATTTTGTAAGATGCCTTATTTCTTCTCGTAAAGTTTTAAGTTTTTCCAATAAGTACGTATTTGTCTTTACTCTGCAACACTGTATTTCCTTATAACGTGGTATTCTTACATATTCTTTCGAGAGAAAACTCTCCTGGGCATTCTCCTTTGAGGTTACAGGCTTAGACATACACGCAACACCAAAGCTTTTCGAGTTAAAACGTTTTGTTTAGGAAAAACAAGATAATTTCGCACGATGCGGAATTTCCTTAATACGTGGTTTTCTGACAAATTTTGACCAAAGAAAATTCGCCTATGGGTTCTCTTTTGAGGCTACACGTTTAGACGTACAGGCCACACCAAATCTTTTTAAGTTACAACGTGTTGTTTAGGAGATACAAACTAATTTTTTAAGATGCCTTATTTCTTCTCGTAAGGTTTAAGTTTTTCCAATAAGTACGTATTTGTCTTTACTGTGCAACACTGTATTTCCTTATAACGTGGTATTCTTACATATTCTTTCAAGAGAAAACTCTCCTGTGCGTTCTCTTTTGAGGCTACACGCTTAGACATACACGCAACACCAAAGCTTTTCGAGTTAAAACGTTTGGTTTAGAAAAAACAAGATAATTTCGCACTATGCGGGATTTCCTTAATACGTGGTTTTCTGACATATTTTGACCAAAGAAAATTCTCCTATGGGTTCTCTTTTCAGGCTACACGTTTAGACGTACAGGCCACACCAAATCTTTTTAAGTTACAACGTGTTGTTTAGGAGATACAAGCTAATTTCTTACGATGCGTTATTTCTTCTCGTAAAGTTTTTTCCAATATGTAAGTATTTGTCTTTACTCTGCAACACTGTATTTCCTAAAAACGTGGTATTCTTACACATTCTTTCGAGAAAAATCTCTCCTTTGCGTTCTCTTTTGAGGCTACACGCTTAGACATACACGCAACACCAAAGCTTTTCGAGTTACAACGTGTTGTTTAGGAAAAACAAGATAATTTCGCACGATGCGGGATTTCCTTAAAACATGGTTTTCTGACAAATTTTGACGAAAGAAAATACTCCTGTGGGTTCTCTTTTGAGGCTACACATTTAGACGTACATGCCACACCAAATCATTTCGAGTTACAACGTGTTGTTTAGGAGAAACAAGCTAATTTTTTACGATGCGTTATTTCTTCTCATAAAGTTTTAGTGTTTCCATTACGTACATATTTGCCTTTACTCTGCAACACTGTATTTCCTTATAACGTGGTATTCTTGCATATTCTTTCGAGAGAAAACTCTCCTGTGCGTTCTCCTTTGAGGCTACATGCTTAAACATTCACGCAACACCAAAGCTTTTCGATTTACAACGTGTTGTTTAGGAAAAACAAGATAATTTCGCAAGATGCGGGATTTCCTTAAAACGTGGTTTTCTGACAAATTTTGACGAAATAAAACTCTCCTGTGGGTACTCTTTTGAGGCTACACGTTTAGACGTGCACCCCACACCAAATCTTTTCGAGTTACAACGAGTTGTTTAGGATATACAAGCTAATTTTGCCAGATGCGTTATTTCTCTCATAAAGTGTTTCCAATATGTACGTATTTGTCTTTACTCTGCAACACTGTATTTCCTTATAACGTGGTATCCTTACGTATTCTTTCGAGAGAAAACTCTCCTGTGCGTTCTCTTTTGAGGCTACACGCTTAGACATACACGCAACACCAAAGCATTTCGAGTTAAAACGTTTTGTTTAGGAAAAACAAGATAATTTCGCAAGATGCGGGATTTCCTTAAAACGTGGTTTTCTGACAAATTTTGACGAAAGAAAATTATCCTGTGGGTTCTCTTTTGAGGCTACAAGTTTAGACGTACACACCACACCAAATCTTTCAAGTTATAACGTGTTGTTTAGGAGATACAAACTAATTTTGTAAGATGCCTTATTTCTTCTCGTAAAGTTTAAGTTTTTCCAATAAGTACGTATTTGTCTTTACTCTGCAACACTGTATTTCCTTATAACGTGGTATTCTTACATATTCTTTCGAGAGAAAACTCTCCTGGGCATTCTCCTTTGAGGTTACAGGCTTAGACATACACGCAACACCAAAGCTTTTCGAGTTAAAACGTTTTGTTTAGGAAAAACAAGATAATTTCGCACGATGCGGAATTTCCTTAATACGTGGTTTTCTGACAAATTTTGACCAAAGAAAATTCGCCTATGGGTTCTCTTTTGAGGCTACACGTTTAGACATACAAGCCACACCAAATCTTTTTAAGTTACAACGTGTTGTTTAGGAGATACAAGCTAATTTTGTACGATGCGTTATTTCTTCTCTTAAGTTTAAGTTTTTCCAATAAGTACATATTTGTCTTTACTCTGCAACACTGTATTTCCTTATAACGTGGTATTCTTACATATTCTTTCGAGAGAAAACTCTCCTGTGCGTTCTCTTTTGAGGCTACACGCTTAGACATACACGCAACACCAAAGCTTTTCGAGTTTAAACGTTTTGTTTAAGAAAAACAAGATAATTTCGCAGAATGCGGGTTTTCCTTAAAACGTGGTTTTCTGACAAATTTTGATGAAAGAAAATTTTCCTGTGGGTTCTCTTTTGAGGCTACTCGTTTAGACATACACACCACACCAAATCTTTTCGAGTTATAATGTGTTGTTTAGGAGATACAAACTAATTTTGTAAGATGCCTTATTTCTTCTCGTAAGGTTTAAGTTTTTCCAATAAGTACGTATTTGTCTTTACTCTGCAACACTGTATTTCCTTATAACGTGGTATTCTTACATATTCTTTCGAGAGAAAACTCTCCTGTGTCTTCTCTTTTGAGGCTACACGCTTAGACATACACGCAACATGAAAGCTTTTCGAGTTAAAACGTTTGGTTTAGGAAAAACAAGATAATGTCGCACTATGCGGGATTTCCTTAATACATGGTTTTCTGACAAATTTTGACCAAAGAAAATTCTCCTATGGGTTCTCTTTTCAGGCTACACGTTTAGACGTACAGGCCACACCAAATCTTTTTATGTTACAACGTGTTGTTTAGGAGATACAAGCTAATTTCTTACGATGCGTTATTTCTTCTCATAAAGTTTTTCCAAGACATAAGTATTTTTCTTTACTCTGCAACACTGTATTTCCTAATAACGTGGTATTCTTACATATTCTTTCGAGAAAAAACTCTCCTGTGCGTTCTCTTTTGAGGCTACACGCTTAGACATACACGCAACACCAAAGCTTTTCGAGTTACAACGTGTTGTTTAGGAAAAACAAGATATTTTTGCACGATGCGGGATTTCCTTAAAACGTGGTTTTCTGACAAATTTTGACGAAAGAAAATACTCCTGTGGGTTCTCTTTTGAGGCTACACATTTAGACGTACACGCCACACCAAATCTTTTCGAGTTACAACGTGTTGTTTAGGAGAAACAAGCTAATTTTTCTACGATGCGTTATTTCTTCTCATAAAGTTTAAGTGTTTCCATTACGTACATATTTGCCTTTACTCTGCAACACTGTATTTCCTTATAACGTGGTATTCTTGCATATTCTTTCGAGAGAAAACTCTCCTGTGCGTTCTCCTTTGAGGCTACATGCTTAGACATTCACGCAACACCAAAGCTTTTCGAGTTATAACGTGTTGTTTAGGAAAAACAAGATAATTTCGCAAGATGCGGGATTTCCTTAAAACGTGGTTTTCTGACAAATTTTGACGAAATAAAACTCTCCTGTGGGTACTCTTGTGAGGCTACACGTTTAGACGTACAAGCCACACCAAATCTTTTCAAGTTACAACGTGTTGTTTAGGAGATACAAGCTAATTTTGTACGATGCGTTATTTCTTCTCTTAAAGTTTTAGTTTTTCCAGTAAGTACGTATTTGTCTTTACTCTGCAACACTGTATTTCCTTATAACGTGGTATTCTTACATATTCTTTCGAGAGAAAACTCTCCTGTGCGTTCTCTTTTGAGGCTACACGCTTAGACATACACGCAACACCAAAGCATTTCGAGTTAAAACGTTTTCTTTAGGAAAAACAAGATAATTTCGCACGATGCGGGATTTCATTAATACGTGGTTTTCTGACAAATTTTGACCAAAGAAAATTCTCCTATGGCTTCTTTCTTCAGGCTACACGTTTAGACGTACAGGCCACACCAAATCTTTTTAAGTTGCAACGTGTTGTTTAGTAGATACAAGCTAATTTTGTACGATGCGTTATTTCTTCTCGTAAAGTTTTTCCAATACATAAGTATTTGTCTTTACTCTGCAACACTGTATTTCCTAATAACGTGGTATTCTTACATATTCTTTCGAGAAAAAACTCTCCTTTGCGTTCTCCTTTGAGGCTACACGCTTACACATACACGCAACACCAAAGCTTTTCGAGTTACAACGTGTTGTTTAGGAGATACAAGCTAATTTCTTACGATGCGTTATTTCTTCTCGTAAAGTTTTTCCAAGACGTAAGTATTTGTCTTTACTCTGCAACATTGTATTTCCTAATAACGTGGTATTCTTACATATTCTTTCGAGAAAAAACTCTCCTTTGCGTTCTCTTTTGAGGCTACACGCTTAGACATACACGCAACACCAAAGCTTTTCGAGTTACAACGTGTTGTTTAGGAAAAACAAGATAATTTCGCATGATGCGGGATTTCCTTAAAACGTGGTTTTCTGACAAATTTTGACGAAAGAAAATACTCCGTGGGTTCTCTTTTGAGGCTACACATTTAGACGTACACGGCACAGCAAATCTTTTCGAGTTACAACGTGTTGTTTAGGAGAAACAAGCTAATTTTTTTACGATGCGTTATTTCTTCTCATAAAGTTTAAGTGTTTCCATTATGTACTTATTTGGCTTTACTCTGCAACACTGTATTTCCTTATAACGTGGTATTCTTGCATATTTTTTCGAGAGAAAACTCTCCTGTGCGTTCTCCTTTGAGGCTACATGCTTAGACATTCACGCAACACCAAATCTTTTCGAGTTACAACGTGTTGTTTAGGAGATACAAGCTAATTTTTTTACGATGCGTTATTTCTTCTCATAAAGTTTAAGTGTTTCCATTACGTACATATTTGCCTTTACTCTGCAACACTGTATTTCTTTATAACGTGGTATTTTTGCATATTCTTTCGAGAGAAAACTCTCCTGTGCGTTCCCCTTTGAGGCTACATGCTTAGACATACACGCAACACCAAAGCTTTTCGAGTTACAACGTGTTTTTTAGGAAAAACAAGATAATTTCACACGATGCGGGATTTCTTTAAAACGTGGTTTTCTGACAAATTTTGACGAAAGAAAATTATCCTGTGGGTTCTCTTTTTAGGCTACACGTTTAGACGTACACACCACACCAAATCTTTTCGAGTTATAACGTGTTGTTTAGGAGATACAAACTAATTTTGTAAGATGCCTTATTTCTTCTCGTAAAGTTTAAGTTTTTCCAATATGTACGTATTTGTCTTTACTCTGCAACACTGTATTTCCTTATAACGTGGTATTCTTACACATTCTTTCGAGAGAAAACTCTCCTGTGCGTTCTCTTTTGAGGCTATACGCTTTGACATACACGCAACACCAAAGTTTTTCGAGTTACAATGTGTTGTTTAGGAAAAACAAGATAATTTAGCCTGATGCGGGATTTCCTTAAAACGTGGTTTTCTGACAAATTTTGACGAAAGAAAATACTCCTGTGGGTTCTCTTTTGAGGCTACACATTTAGACGTGCCCGAGACACTAAATCTTGTCGAGTTACAACGTGTTGTTTAGGAGATACAAGCTAATTTTTTTACGATGCATTATTTCTTCTCATAAAGTTTAAGTGTTTCCATTATGTAAATATTTGGCTTTACTCTGCAACACTGTATTTCCTTATAACGTGGTATTCTTGCATATTCTTTCGAGAGAAAACTCTCCTGTGCGGTCTCCTTTGAGGCTACATGCTTAGACATACACTCAACTCCAAAGCTTTTCGAGTTACAACATGTTGTTTAGGAAAAACAACATAATTTCGCACGATGCGGGATTTCCTTAAAACGTGGTTTTCTGACAAATTTTGACCAAATAAAACTCTCCTGTGTGTACTATTTTGAGGCTACACTTTTAGACGTACACGCCACACCAAATCTTTTCGAGTTACAACCTGTTGTTTAGGAGATACAAGCTAATTTTTTACGATGCGTTATTTCTTCTCATAAAGTGTTTCCAATAAGTACGTATTTGTCTTTACTCTGCAACACGGTATTTCCTTAATACGTGGATTTCTTACATATTCTTTCGAGAGAAAACTCTCCTGTGCGTTCTCTTTTGAGGGTACACGCTTAAACATACACGCAACACCAAAGCTTTTCGAGTTACAATGTGTTGTTTATGAAGAACAAGATAATTTCTCACGATGCGGGATTTCCTTAAAACGTGGTTTTCTGACAAATTTTGACGAACGAAAATTGTCCTGTGGTTCTCTTTTGAGGCTACACCTTTAGACGTACACGCCACACCAAATCTTTTCGAGTTACAACGTGTTGTTTAGGAGATACAAGCTAATTTTGTACGATGCTTTATTTCATCTCGTAAAGTTTAAGGGTTTCCAATACGTAAGTATTTGTCTTTATTCTGCAACACTGTACTTCCTTATAACGTGGTATTCTCACATATTCTTTCGAGAGAAAACTCTCCTGTGTGTTCTCTTTTGAGGCTACACGCTTAGACATACACGCATCACCAAAGATTTTCGAGTTACTACGTGTTGTTTAGGAAAAACAAGATAATTTCACACGATGCTGGATTTCCTTAAAACGTGCTTTTCTGAAACTTTGACGAAAAAAATTCTCCTATGGGTTCTCTTTTGAGGCTACAAGTTTAGACGTACACGCCACAGCAAATCTTTTCGAGTTACAAAGTGTTGTTTAGGAGATACGAGCTAATTTTGAACGATGCTGTATTTCATCTCGTAAAGTTTAAGGGTTTCCAATACGTACGTATTTTTCTTTACTCTGCAACACTGTATTTCCTTATAACGTGGTATTCTTACATATTCTTTTGAGAGAAAACTCCCCTGTGTGTTCTCTTTTAAGGCTACACGCTGAGACATACACGCAGCACCAAAGGATTTCGAGTTACTATGTGTTGTTTAGGAAAAACAAGATAATTTCGCACGATGTAGGATTTCCTTAATACGTGGTTTTGTGACAAATTTGACCAAAGAAAATTCTCCAGTGTGTTCTCTTATTGAGGCTACACGTTTAGACGTACCTGCCACACCAAACATTTTCGAGTTACAACGTGTTGTTTAGGAGATACAAGCTAATTTTTTATGATGCGTTATTTCTTCACGTAAAGTGTTTCCAATACGTACATATTTGTCTTTACTCTGCAACACTGTATTTCCTTATAACCTGGTATTCTTACTTATTTTTTTGAGTGAAAACTCTCCTGTGTGTTCTCTTTTGAGGCTACACACTGAGACATACACGCAACACCCAAGCTTTTTGAGTTACAACGTGTTGTTTAGGAAAAACAAGATAATTTCGCAGGATGCGGGATTTCGTTAAAACCTTGTTTTCTGACCAATTTTGACGAAAGAAAATTCTCCAGTCGGTTTTCTTTTGAGGCTAAACTTTTAGACATACACGCCAAACTAAATGTTTTCGAGTTTCCACTTGTTGTTTAGGAGATACAAGCTAATATTGTGTGATGCTTAATTTCTTCTCGTAATGTGTTTCCAATATGTACGTATTTGTCTTTACTCTGCAACACTGTATTTCCTTATAACGTTGAATTCTTACATGTTCTAATGAGAGAAAACTCTCCTGTGCATTCTCTTTTGAGGCTACACGCTTAGACATACACGCAACACCAAAGCTTTTCGAGTTACCACTTGTTGTTTAGGAAAAACAAGATAATTTCGCACGATGCGGTATTTCCTTAAAACGTGGTTTTCTGACAAATTTTGACGAAAGAAAATTCTCCTTTGTGTTCTCCTTTGAGGCTACACGTTTAGACATACACGCCAAACCAAATCTTTTCGACTTACCATGTGTTGTTTAGGAGATACAAGCTAATTTTGTTCGATGCGTTATTTCTTCTCGTAAAATATTCCCAATATGTAAATATTTGTCTTTACTCTGCAACACTGTATTTCCTTATAACGTGGTATTCTTAAATATTCTTTCGAGAGAAAACTATCTTGTGCGTTCCGTTTTGAGGCTACACACTTAGACATACAGGCAACACCAAAGCTTTTCGAGTTACAACGTGTTGTTAATGAATAAAAAGATAATTTCGCACGATGCGGGATTTATTTAAAACGTGGTTTTCTGAAAAATTTGACAAAGGAAAATTCTTCTGTGGGATTTCCTTTTGAGGCTACACGTATAAACGTACACGTCACACCAAATCTTTTCGAGTTACAACGTGTTGTTTAGGAGATACAAGCTAATTTTGTACGATGCATTATTTCTTCTCGTAAAGTGTTTCCAATATGTACTTATTTGCCTTTAGTCTACAAAATTGTATTTCTTTATAACGTGGTATTCTTACATATTCCTTCGAGAGAAAACTCTCCTGTGCCTTCTCTTTTGAGGCTCCACGCTTAGACATACACGCAACACCAAAGCTTTTCGAGTTACAACATGTTATTTAGGAAAAAGAAGATGATTTCGCACGATGCGGGATTTCCTTAAAATGTGGTGTTCTGAAAAATTTTAACGAAAGAAAATTCTTCTCTGGGTTCTTTTTGAGGCTACACGTTTAGACGTACACGCCACACCAAATCTTTTCGAGTTACAACGTGTTGTTTAGGAGATACAAGCTAATTTTGTACGATGCTTTATTTCATCTCGTAAAGTTTAAGGGTTTCCAATACGTAAGTATTTGTCATTATTCTGCAACAGTGGACTTCCTTATAACGTGGTATTCTCACATATTCTTTCGAGAGAAAAGTCTCCTGTGTGTTCTCTTATGAGGCTACACGCTTAGACATACACGCAACACCAAAGCTTTTCGAGTTACAATGCGTTGTTTAGGAAAAACAAGATAATTTCGCACGATGCGGGATTTCCTTAATATGTGGTTTTCTGACAAATTTTGACCAAATAAAACTCTCCTGTGTGTACTCTTTTGAGGCTACACGTTTAGACGTACATGCCACACCAAATCCTTTCGAGTTACCACGTGTTGTTTAGGAGATACACGCTAATTTTGTACGATGCGTTATTTCTTCTCGTAAAGTGTTTCCAATATGTACGTATTTGTCTTTACTCTGCAACACTGTATTTCCTTATAACGTTGTATTCTTACATGTCTTTCGAGAGAAAACTCTCTTGTGCATTGTCTTTAGAGGAAACATGCTCAGTCATACACGCAACAACAACGTTTTCGAGTTACAACCTGTTGTTTAGGAAAAACAAGATAATTTTGCACGATGCGGGATTTCCTTAAAACGTGGTTTTTTGACAAATTTTAACGAAAGAAAATTCTCCTGTGGTTTCTGTTTTGAGGCTACACGTGTAGACGTACAAGCCACACCAAATATTTTCGAGTTACAACGTGTTCTTTAGGAGATACAAGCAAATATTGTACGATGCGTTATTTCTTCCCTAAAGTGTTTCCAATATGTACTTATTTGTCTTTACTCTGCAACACTGTATTTTCTTATAACGTGGTATTCTTACATATTCTTTCTAGGGAAAACTCTCCTGTGGATTCTCTTTTGAGGCTACACGCTTAGACAAACAAGGAACGCCAAAGCTTTTCGAGTTGCAACGTGTTGTTTAGGAAAAACAAGATAATTTCTCACGATGCAAGATTTCCATAAAACGTGGATTTCTGACAAATTTTGACGAAAGAAAGTTCTCCTGTGGGTTCTCTTTTGAGGCTACACGTGTAGAGGTATGAGCCACACCAAATCTTTGCGAGTTAAAACCTGTTGTTTAGGAGATACAAGCTAATTTTGTATTATGCTTTATTTCTTCTCTTAAAGTGTTTCCAATACGTACGTAATTGTCTTTACTCTGCAACACTGTATTTCCTTATAACGTGGTATTCTTACATATTCTTTCGAGAGAAAACTCTCCTGTGCATTCTCTTTTGAGGCTACACACTTAGATATACACGCAACATCAAAGCTTTTCGAGTTAGAACTTGTTGTTTAGGAAAAACAAGATAATTTCGCACGATGCGAGATTTCCTTAAAACGTGTTTTCTGACAAATTTTGATGAAAGAATATTCTCCTGTCGGTTCTCGTTTGAGGCTACACTTTTAGACGTACATGTCACACCAAATCTTTTCGAGTTACAACGTGTTGTTTAGGAGATACAAGCTACTTTTTTAAGATGCGTTATTTCTTCTCGTAAAGTGTTTCCAATATGTACTTATTTGTCTTTAATCTGCAAAATTGTATTTCCTTTTAACGTGGTATTCTTACATATTCTTTCGAGAGAAAAGTCTCCTGTGCCTTCTCTTTGGAGGCTCCACGCTTACACATACACGCAACACCAAAGCTTTTCGAGTTACAACATGTTGTTTAGGAAAAAGATGATTTCGTACGATGAGGGATTTCCTTAAAACGTGGTTTTCTGAAAAATTTTGAAGGAAGAAAATTCTCCTGTGGGTTCTCTTTTGATGCTACACATTTACACGTACATGCCACACCAAATCTTTTCTAGGTACAACCTTTTGTTTAGGAGATACAAGCTAATTTTCTACGATGTGTTCTTTTCATAAAGTGTCTCCAATACGTACATATTTGTCTTTACTCTGCAACATTGTATTTCCTTATAACGTGGTATTTTTACATGTTCTTTCGAGAGAAAACTATCCTGTGCGTTCCCTTTTGAGGCTACACACTGAGACATACAGGCAACACCAAAGCTTTTCGAGTTACAACGTGTTGTTTATGAAAAACAAGATAATTTCGCACGATGCAGGATTTCCTTAAAACGTGGTTTTCTGACAAATTTTGAAGAAAGAAAATTCTCCTGTCGGTTCTCTTTTGAGGCTACACGTTTAGACGTACACGACACGCCAAATCCTTTCGAGTTACCACGTGTTGTTTAGGAGATACACGCTAATTTTGTACGATGCCTTATTTCTTCTCGTAAAGTGTTTCCAATATGTACGTATTTGTCTTTACTCTGCAACACTGTATTTCCTTATAACGTTGTATTCTTACATGTTCTTTCGAGAGAAAACTCTCTTGTGCATTGTCTTTAGAGGCAACATGCTCAGACATACACGCAACACCAAAGCTTTTCGAGTTAAAACGTGTTGTTTAAGAAAACAAGATAATTTTGCACGATGCGGGATTTCCTTAAAACGTGGTTTTTTGACAAATTTTGACGAAAGAAAATTCTCCTGTGGTTTCTGTTTTGAGGCTACACGTGTAGACGTACGAGCCACACCAAATATTTTCGAGTTACAACGTGTTGTTTAGGAGATACAAGCAAATATTGTACGATGCATTATTTCTTCCCTAAAGTGTTTCCAATATGTACTTATTTGTCTTTACTCTGCAACACTGTATTTTCTTATAACGTGGTATTCTTACATATTCTTTCTAGGGAAAACTCTCCTGTGCATTCTCTTTTGAGGCTACACGCTTAGACAAACAAGCAACGCCAAAGCTTTTCGAGTTACAACGTGTTGTTTAGGAAAAACAAGATAATTTCGCAGGATGCGAGATTTCCATAAAACGTGGTTTTCTGACAAATTTTGACGAAAGAAAGTTCTCCTGTGGGTTCTCTTTTGAGGCAACACATGTAGAGGTACGAGCCACACCAAATCTTTTCGAATTATAACCTGTTGTTTAGGAGATACAAGCTAATTTTGTATTATGCTTTATTACTTGTCTTAAAGTGTTTCCAATACGTACGTAGTTGTCTTTACTCTGCAACACTGTATTTCCTTATAATGTGGTATTCTTACATATTCTTTCGAGAGAAAACTCTCCTGTGCATTCTCTTTTGAGGCTACACGCTTAGACATACACGCAACACCAAAGCTTTTCGTGTTGCAATGTGTTGTTTAGGAAAAACAAGATAATTTTTCACGATGCGAGATTTCCTTAAAACGTGGTTTCTGACAAATTTTGATGAAAGAAAATTCTCCTGTGGGTTCTCGTTTGAGGCTACACTTTTAGACGTACACGTCACACTGAATCTTTTCGAGTTACAACGTGTTGTTTAGGAGATACAAGCTAATTTTGTACGATGCATTATTTCTTTTTGTAAAGTGTTTCCAATATATGCTTATTTGTCTTTACTCTGCAACACTGTAATTTCCTCATAACGTGGTATTCTTACATATTCTTTCGAGAGAAAACTCTCCTGTGCCTTCTCTTTTGAGGCTCCACACTTACACATACACGCAATACCAAAGCTTTTGGAGTTACAACATTTTGTTTAGAAAAAAGAAGATGATTTCGCATGATGCGGGATATCCTTAAAATGTGGTTTTCTGAAAAAAATTGACGAAAGAAAATTCTCCTGTGGGTTCTCTTTTGAGGCTACACGTTAAGACGTACACGCCGCACCAAATATTTTCGAGTTACAACGTTTGGTTTAGGAGATACAAGCTAATTTTGTACGATGCATTACTTCTTCTCATAAAGTGTTTCCAATATGTAGGTATTTGTCTTTACTCTGCAACACTGTATTTCCTTATAACGTGGTACTCTTACATATTCTTTCGAGAGAAAACTATCCTGTGCATTCCCTTTTGAGGCTACACACTGAGACATACAGACAACACCAAAGCTTTTCGAGTTACAACGTGTTGTTTACGAAAAACAAGATAATTTCGCACGATGCAGGATTTCCTTAAAACGTGGTTTTCTGACAAATTTTGAAGAAAGAAAATTCTCCTGTCGGTTCTCCTTTGAGGCTACACGTTTAGACGTACATGCCACACCAAATCCTTTCGAGTTACCACGTGTCGTTTAGGAGATACACGCTAATTTTGTACGATGCGTTATTTCTTCTCGTAAAGTGTTTCCAATATGTAAGTATTTGTCTTTACTCTGCAACACTGTATTTCCTTATAACGTTGTATTCTTACAGGTTCTTTCGAGAGAAAACTCTCTTGTGCATTGTCTTTAGAGGAAACGTGCTCAGACATACACGCAACAACAAAGCTTTTCGAGTTACAACGTGTTGTTTAGGAAAAACAAGATAATTTTGCACGATGCGGGATTTCCTTAAAACGTGTTTTTTGACAAATTTTGACGAATGAAAATTCTCCTGTGGTTTCTGTTTTGAGGCTACACGTGTAGACGTACGAGCCACACCAAATATTTTCGAGTTACAACGTGTTGTTTAGGAGATACAAGCAAATATTGTACGATGCGTTATTTCTTCCCTAAAGTGTTTCCAATATGTACTTATTTGTCTTTACTCTGCAATATTGTATTTTCTTATAACGTGGTATTCTTACATATTCTTTCTAGGGAAAAGTCTCCTGTGCATTCTCTTTTGAGGCTACACGCTTAGACAAACAAGGAACGCCAAAGCTTTTCGAGTTACAACGTGTTGTTTAGGAAAAACAAGATAATTTCGCACGATGCGAGATTTCCATAAAACGTGGATTTCTGACAAATTTTGACGAAAGAAAGTTCTCCTGTGGGTTCTCTTTTGAGGCTACACGTGTAGAGGTACGAGCCACACCAAATCTTTTCGAGTTATAACCTGTTGTTTAGGAGATACAAGCTAATTTTGTATTATGCTTTATTTCTTCTCCTAAAGTGTTTCCAATACGTACGTATTTGTCTTTACTCTGCAACACTGTATTTCCTTATAACGTGGTGTTCTTATATATTCTTTCGAGAGAAAACTCTCTTTTGAGGCTACACACTTAGACATACACGCAACACCAAAGCTTTTCGAGTTACAACTTGTTGTTTAGGAAAAACAAGATAATTTCGCACGATGCGAGATTTCCTTAAAACGTGGTTTCTGACAAATTTTGATGAAAGAAAATTCTCCTGTCGGTTCTCGTTTGAGGCTACACTTTTAGACGTACATATCACACCAAATCTTTTCGAGTTACAACGTGTTGTTTAGGAGATACAAACTACTTTTTTAAGATGCGTTATTTCTTCCCGTAAAGTGTTTCCAATATGTACTTATTTGTCTTTACTCTGCAAAATTGTATTTCCTTTTAACGTGGTATTCTTACATATTCTTTCAAGAGAAAAGTCTCCTGTGCCTTCTCTTTGGAGGCTCCACGCTTACACATACACGCAACACCAAAGCTTTTCGAGTTACAACATGTTGTTTAGGAAAAAGATGATTTCGTACGATGAGGGATTTCCTTAAAACGTGGTTTTCTGAAAAATTTTGAAGGAAGAAAATTCTCCTGTGGGTTCTCTTTTGATGCTACACATTTACACGTACATGCCACACCAAATCTTTTCGAGGTACAACCTTTTGTTTAGGAGATACAAGCTAATTTTCTAAGATGTGTTCTTTTCGTAAAGTGTTTCCAATACGTACATATTTGTCTTTACTCTGCAACATTGTATTTCCTTATAACGTGATATTCTTACATATTCTTTCGAGAGAAAACTATCCTGTGCGTTCCCCTTTGAGGCTACACACTGAGACATACAGACAACACCAAAGCTTCTCGAGTTACAACGTGTTGTTTACGAAAAACAAGATAATTTCGCACGATGCAGGATTTCCTTAAAACGTGGTTTTCTGACAAATTTTGAAGAAAAAAAATTCTCCTGTCGGTTCTCCTTTGAGGCTACACGTTTAGACGTACATGCCACACCAAATCCTTTCGAGTTACCACGTGTTGTTTAGGAGATACACGCTAATTTTGTACGATGCCTTATTTCTTCTCGTAAAGTGTTTCCAATATGTACGTATTTGTCTTTACTCTGCAACACTGTATTTCCTTATAACGTTGTATTCTTACATGTTCTTTCGAG
The DNA here is from genome assembly GCF_947179515.1 of Apodemus sylvaticus. Lineage (NCBI taxonomy): Eukaryota > Metazoa > Chordata > Mammalia > Rodentia > Muridae > Apodemus > Apodemus sylvaticus. The sequence continues at coordinate 163,625 of NW_026263170.1, forward strand.
AGAAAACTCTCTTGTGCATTGTCTTTAGAGGAAACATGCTCAGACATACACGCAACAACAAAGCTTTTCGAGTTACAATGTGTTGTTTAGGAAAAACAAGATAATTTTGCACGATGCGGGATTTCCTTAAAACGTGGTTTTTTGACAAATTTTGACGAAAGAAAATTCTCATGTGGTTTCTGTTTTGAGGCTACACGTGTTGACGTACGAGCCACACCAAATATTTTCGAGTTACAACGTGTTGTTTAGGAGATACAAGCAAATATTGTACGATGCGTTATTTCTTCCCTAAAGTGTTTCCAATATGTACTTATTTGTCTTTACTCTGCAATACTGTATTTTCTTATAACGTGGTATTCTTACATATTCTTTCTAAGGAAAACTCTCCTGTGCATTCTCTTTTGAGGCTACACGCTTAGACAAACAAGCAACGCCAAAGCTTTTCGAGTTACAACGTGTTGTTTAGGAAAAACAAGATAATTTCGCAGGATGCGAGATTTCCATAAAACGGGGTTTTCTGAAAAATTTTGACGAAAGAAAGTTCTCCTGTGGGTTCTCTTTTGTGGCAACACGTGTAGAGGTACGAGCCACACCAAATCTTTTCGAATTATAACCTGTTGTTTAGGAGATACAAGCTAATTTTGTATTATGCTTTATTTCTTCTCTTAAAGTGTTTCCAATACGTACGTTGTTGTCTTTACTCTGCAACACTGTATTTCCTTATAATGTGGTATTCTTACATATTCTTTCGAGAGAAAACTCTCCTGTGCATTCTCTTTTGAGGCTACACGCTTAGACATACACGCAACACCAAAGCTTTTCGTGTTGCAATGTGTTGTTTAGGAAAAACAAGATAATTTTTCATGATGCGAGATTTCCTTAAAACGTGGTTTCTGACAAATTTAGATGAAAGAAAATTCTCCTGTGGGTTCTCGTTTGAGGCTACACTTTTAGACGTACACGTCACACCGAATCTTTTCGAGTTACAACGTGTTGTTTAGGAGATACAAGCTAATTTTGTAGGATGCATTATTTCTTTTTGTAAAGTGTTTCCAATATGTACTTATTTGTCTTTACTCTGCAACACTGTATTTCCTCATAACGTGGTATTCTTACATATTCTTTCGAGAGAAAACTCTCCTGTGCCTTCTCTTTTGAGGCTCCACGCTTACACATACATGCAACACCAAAGCTTTTCGAGTTACATCATGTTGTTTAGGAAAAAGAAGATGATTTTGCATGATGCGGTATTTCCTTAAAACGTGGTTTTCTGAAAAATTTTAGAGAAAGAAAATTCTCCTGTGGGTTTTCTTTTTTAGGCTACACGTTGAGACGTACATGCCATACCAAATCTTTTCGAGTTACAACGTGTTGTTTAGGAGATAAAAGCTAATTTTTTAAGATGCCTTAATTCTTCTCGTAAAGTGTTTCCAATAAGTATGTATTTGTCTTTATTCTGCAACATTGTATTTCCTTATAACGTGGTATTCTTACATATTCTTTCGAGAGAAAACTTCCTGTGCATTCTCTTTTGAGGTTACACGCTTAGACATACAGGCAACACCAAAGCTTTTCGAGTTACAACGTGTTGTTTAGGAGATACAAGTTAATATTTCACGATGCATTATTTCTTCTCGTAAAGTGTTTCCAATATGTACTTATTTGTCTTTACTCTGCAAAATTGTATTTCCTCTACGTGGTATTCTTACATAATCTTTCAAGAGAAAACTCTCCTGTGCCTTCTCTTCTGAGGCTACACACTTAGACATACACGCAACACCAAAGCTTTTCGAGTTACAACATGTTGTTTAGGAAAAAGAAGATGATTTCGCATGATGCGGGATTTCCTTATAACGTGGTTTTCTGAAAAATTTTGAAGAAATAAAATTCTCCTGTGGGTTCTCTTTTGAGGCTACACGTTTAGACGTACACGCCACACCAAATCTTTTCGAGTTACAACGTGTTGTTTCGGAGATACAAGCTAATTTTTTTAGGATGCGTTACTTCTTCTTGTAAAGTGTGTCCAATACGTACATATTTGTCTTTACTCTGCAACACTGTATTTCCTTATAACGTGGTATTTTTACATATTCTTTTGAGAGAAAACTATCCCGTGCTTTCCCGTTTTAGGCTACACACTTAGACATACAGGCAACACCAAAGCTTTTCGAATTACAACGTGTTGTTTATGAAAAACAAGATAATTTCGCACGATGCGGGATTTCCTTAAAACGTGGTTTTCTGAAACATTTTGACGAAAGAAAATTCTTCAGTGTGTTTTCTTTTGAGGCTACACATTTAGACGTACACGCCACACCAAATCCTTTCGAGTTACCACGTGTTGTTTAGGAGATACAAGCTAATTTTGTACGATGCATTATTTCTTCTCATAAAGTGTTTCCAATACGTACATACTTGTCTTTACTCTGCAACACTGTATTTCCTTATAAAGTTGTATTCTTACATATTCTTTCGAGAGAAAACTCTCCTGTGCGTTCTCTTTAGAGGCTACACGCTTAGACATACACGCAACGCCAAAGCATTTCGAGTTACAATGTGTTGTTTAGGAAAAACAAGATAATTTCGCACGATGCGAGATTTCCATAAAACGTGGTTTTCTGAAAAATTTTGAGGGAAGAAAGTTATCCTGTGGGTTCTCTTTTGAGGTTACACATGTAGAGGTACGAGCCACACCAAATCTTTTCGAGTTACAACGTGTTGTTTAGGAGATACAAGCTAATTTTTTACGATGCGTTACTTCTTCTCTTAAAGTGTTTCCAATAGTATTTGTCTTTACTCTGCAACCCTGTATTTCCTTATAACGTGGTATTCTTACATATTCTTTTGAGAAAAAAGTCTCCTGTGCCTTCTCTTTTGAGGCTACACGCTTAGACATACACGCAACACCAAAGCTTTCGAGTTACAACGTGTTGTTTAGGAAAAACAAGATAATTTCGCACGATGCGAGATTTCCTTAAAACGTGGTTTCTGACAAATTTTGATGAAAGAAAATTCTCCTGTGGGTTCTCGTTTGAGGCTACACTTTTAGACGTATACGTCACACCAAATCTTTTCGAGTTACAACGTGTTGTTTAGGAGATACAAGGTAATTTTGAACGATGCATTATTTCTTCTCGTAAAGTGTTTCCAATATGTACTTATTTGTCTTTACTCTGCAAAATTGTATTTCCTTATAACATGGTATTCTTACATATTCTTTTGAGAGAAAACTCTCCTGTGCCTTCTCTTTTCAGGCTACACACTTACACATACACGGAACACCAATGCTTTTCGAGTTACAACATGTTGTTTAGGAAAAAGAAGATGATTTCGCACGGTGCGGGATTTCCTTAAAACGTGGTGTTCTGAAAAATTTTGAAAAAAGAAAATTGTCCTGTGTGTTCTCTTTTGAGGCTACACGTTTAGACGTACATGCCACACCAAATCCTTTCGAGTTACCTCGTAAAGTTTAGGAGATACAAGCTAATTTTGTACGATGCGTTATTTCTTCTGGTAAAGTGTTTCCAATATGTACTTATTTTTCTTTACTCTGCAAAATTGTATTTCCTTATAACGTGGTATTCTTACATATTCTTTCGAGAGAAAACTCTCCTGTGCCTTCTCTTTTGAGGCTCCACGCTTACACATACACGCAACACCAAAGCTTTTTGAGTTACAACATGTTGTTTAGAAAAAGAAGATGATTTCCCACGATGCGGGATTTCCTTAAAACGTGGTTTTCTGAAAAATTTTGAAGAAAGAAAATTCTCCTGTAGGTTCTCTTTTGAGGCTACACGTTTAGACGTGCATGCCACACCAAATCTTTTCGAGTTACAACGTGTTGTTTAGGAGATAAAACCTAATTTTTTACGATGCGTTAATTCTTCTCATAATGTGTTTCCAATACATACGTATTTGTCTTTACTCTGCAACATTGTATTTCCTTATAACGTGGTATTCTTACATATTCTTTCGAGAGAAAACTATCCTGTGCGTTCTCTTTTGAGGTTACACACTTAGACATTGACGCAACACCAAACCTTTTCGAGTAAGAACGTGTTATTTAGGAAAAACAATATAATTTCGCACGATGCGAGATTTCCTTAAAACGTGGTTTCTGACAAATTTTGATGAAAGAAAATTCACCTGTGGGTTCTCTTTTGAGGCTATACATTTAGACGTACACGTCACACCAAATCCTTTTGAGTTACAACGTGTTGTTTAGGAGATACAAGCTAATTTTGTATGATGCGTTATTTCTTCTTGTAAAGAGTTTCCAATATGTACTTATTTGTCTTTATTCTGAAAAATTGTATTTCCTTATAACGTGGTATTCTTACATATTCTTTCGAGAGAAAACTCTCCTGTGCCTTCTCTTTTGAGGCTCCACGCTTAGACATACACGCAACACTAAAGCTTTTCGAGTTACAACATGTTTTTTAGGAAAAAGAAGGTGATTTCGCACGATGCGGGATTTCCTTAAAACGTGGCTTTCTGAAAAATTTTAACGAAAGAAAATTCTCCTGTGGGTTCTCTTTTGAGGCTACACGTTTAGACGTACAAGCCACACCAAATCTTTTCCAGTTACAACGTGTTGTTTAGGAGATACAAGCTAATTTTGTACGATGCTTTATTTCTTCTCGTAATGTGTTTCCAATATGTACGTATTTGTCTTTACTCTGCAACACTGTATTTCCTTATAACGTGGTATTCTTACATATTCTTTCGAGAAAAAACTCTCCTTTACATTCTCTTTTGAGGCTACATGTTTAGACATACACGCAACACCAAAGCTTTTCAAGTTACAACGTGATGTTTAGGAAAAACAAGATAATTTCGCATGATGCGAGATTTCCTTAAAACGTGGTTTCTGACAAATTTTGATGAAAGAAAATTCACCTGTGGGTTCTCTTTTGAGGCTATACATTTAGACGTACACGTCACACCAAATCCTATTGAGTTACAACGTGTTGTTTAGGAGATACAAGCTAATTTTGTATGATGCGTTATTTCTTCTTGTAAAGTGTTTCCAATATGTGCTTATTAGTCTTTATTCTGAAAAATTGTATTTACTTATAACGTGTTATTCTTACATATTCTTTCGAGAGAAAACTCTCCTGTGCCTTCTCTTTTGAGGCTCCTTGCTTAGACATACACGCAACACTAAAGCTTTTCGAGTTACAACATGTTTTTTTAGGAAAAAGAAGGTGATTTCGCACGATGCGGGATTTCCTTAAAATGTGGCTTTCAGAAAAATTTTAACGAAAGAATATTCTCCTGTGGGTTCTCTTTTGAGGCTACACGTTTAGACGTACAAGCCACACCAAATCTTTTCCAGTTACAACGTGTTGTTTAGGAAATACAAGCTAAATTTGTAAGATGCGTTATTTCTTCTCGTAATGTGTTTCCAATATGTACGTATTTGTCTTTACTCTGCAACACTGTATTTCCTTATAACGTGGTATTCTTACATATTCTTTCGAGAAAAAACTCTCCTTTACATTCTGTTTTGAGGCTACATGCTTAGACATACACGCAACACCAAAGCTTTTCGAGTTACAATGTGTTGTTTAGGAAAAACAAGATAATTTCGCATGATGCGAGATTTCCTTAAAACGTGGTTTCTGACAAATTTTGATGAAAGAAAATTCTCTTGTGGGTTCCCTTTTGATGCTACACGCTTAGACGTACACGTCACACCAAATCTTTTCGAGTTACAACGTGTTGTTTAGGAGACACAAGCTAATTTTGTACGATGCGTTATTTCTTCTTGTAAAGTGTTTCCAATATGTACTTATTGGTCTTTACTCTGCAAAATTGTATTTCCTTATAACGTGGTATTCTTACATAATCTTTCGAGAGAAAACTCTCCTGTGCCTTCTCTTTTGAGGCTCCACGCTTACACATACACGCAACACCAAAGCTTTTCGAGTTACAACATGTTGTTTAGGAAACAGAAGATGATTTCGCACGATGCGGGATTTCCTTAAAACGTGGCTTTCTGAAAAATTTTGACCAAAGAAAATTCTCCTGTGGGTTCTCTTTTGAGGCTACACGTTTAGACGTACACGGCACACCAAATCTTTTCGAGTTACAACGTGTTGTTACGGAGATACAAGGTAATTTTGTAAGATGAGTTACTTCTTCTCTTAAAGTGTTTCCAATACGTTCTTATTTGTCTTTACTCTGCAACACTGTATTTCCTTATAACGTGGTATTCTTACATATTCGTTCGAGAGAAAACTATCCTGTGTGTTCCCTTTTTAGTCTACACACTTAGACATACAGGCAACACCACAGCTTTCTGAGTTACAACGTGTTGTTTATGAAAAACAAGATAATTTCGCACGATGCGGGATTTCCTTAAAACGTAGTTTTCTGAAAAATTTTGACGAAAGAAAATTCTTCAGTGGGTTCTCTTTTGAGGCTACACGTTTAGACGTACACGCCACACCAAATCCTTTCGAGTTACCACGTGTGGTTTAGGAGATACAAGCTAATATTTTAAGATACGTTATTTCTTCTCATTAAGTGTTTCCAACATGTACGTATTTGTCTTTACTCTGCAACACTGTATTTCCTTATAACTTTGTATTCTTACATATTCTTTCGAGAGAAAACTCTCCTGTGCGTTCTCTTTAGAGGCTACACGCTTAGACATACAAGCAACGCCAAAACTTTTCGAGTTACAATGTGTTGTTTAGGAAAAACAAGATAATTACGCACGATGCGAGATTTCCATAAAACGTGGTTTTCTGAAAAAATTTGACCAAAGAAAGTTCTCCTGTGGGTTCTCTTTTGAGGCTACACATGTAGAGGTACGAGACACACCAAATCTATTCGAGTTACAACGTGTTGTTTAGGAGATACAAGCTAATTTTGCACGATGCGTTATTTCTTCTCTTAAAGTGTTTCCAGTAGTATTTGTCTTTACTCTGCAACAATGTATTTCCTTATAACATGGTATTCTTACATATTCTTTCGAGAGAAAACTCGCCTGTGCGTTCTCTTTTGAGGCTACACGCTTAGACAAATATGCAACGCCAAAGCTTTTCGAGTTACAACGTGTTGTTTAGGAAAACAAGATAATTTCGCACGATGCAGGATTTCCATAAAACGTGGTTTTCTGAAAAATTTTGACGAAAGAAATGTCTCCTGTCTGTTCTATTTTGAGGCTACACGTGTAGAAGTACGAGCCACACCAAATCTTTTCGAGTTACCACGTGTTGTTTAGGAGATACAAGCTAATTTTGTACGATGTGTTATTTCTTCTCTTAAAGTGTTTCCAATACTTACGTAGTTGTCTTTACTCTGCAACACTGTATTCCCTTATGACGTGGTATTCTTACATATTCTTTGGAGAGAAAACTCTCCTGTGCGTTCTCTTTTGAGGCTACACGCTTAGACATACACGAAACGCCAAAGCATTTCGAGTTACAATGTGTTGTTTAGGAAAAACAAGATAATTCCGCACTATGCGAGATTTCCATAAAACGTGGTTTTCTGAAAAATTTTGACCAAAGAAAGTTCTCCTATGGGTTATCTTTTGAGGCTACACGTGTAGAGGTACGAGCCACACCAAATCTACTCGAGTTACAAAGTGTTGTTTAGGAGATACAAGCTAATTTTTTATGATGCTTTATTTCTTCTCTTAAAGTGTTTCCAGTAGTATTTGTCTTTACTCTGCAACACTGTATTTCCTTATAACATGGTATTCTTACATATTCTTTCGAGAGAAAACTTGCCTGTGCGTTCTCTTTTGAGGCTACACACTTAGACAAATATGCAACGCCAAAGCTTTTCGAGTAACAACGTGTTGTTTAGGAAAACAAGATAATTTCGCACGATGCGAGATTTCCATAAAACGTGGTTTTCTGAAAAATTTTGATGAAAGAAAATTCTCCTGTGGGTTCTCGTTTGAGGCTACACTTTTAGACGTACACGTCACACCAAATATTTTCGAGTTACAACGTGTTGTTTAGGAGATACAAGCTAATATTGTAAGATGCGTTATTTCTTCTCATAAAGTGTTTCCAATATGTACTTATTTGTCTTTACTCTGCAAAATTGTATTTCCTTATAACGTGGTATTCTTACATATTCTTTCGAGAGAAAACTCTCCAGTGCCTTCTCTTTTGAGGCTCCACGCTTACACATATACGCAACACCAAAGCTTTTTGAGTTACAACATGTTATTTAGGAAAAAGAAGATGATTTCGCACAATGCGGGATTTCCTTAAAAAGTGGTTTTCTGAAAAATATTGAAGAAAGAAAATTCTCCTGTGGGTTCTCTTTTGAGGCTACACGTTTAGACGTACACGCCTCACCAAATCCTTTCAAGTTACCACGTGTTGTTTAGGAGATACAAGCTAATTTTGTACGATGCATTATTTCTTCTCGTAAAGTGTTTTCAATACGTACTTATTTGTCTTTAATCTGCAACACTGTATTTCCTTATAACGTGGTATTCTTACGTATTATTTCTAGGGAAAACTCTCATGTGCGTTCTCTTTGAGGCGACACGCTTAGACAAACACGCAATGCCAAAGCTTTTCGAGTTACAATGTGTTGTTTAGGAAAAACGAGATAATTTAGCACGATGCGAGATTTCCATAGAAGGTGGTTTTCTGAAAAATTTTGACGAATGAAAGTTCTCCTGTGGGTTCTCTTTTGAGGCTACACGTGTAGAGGTACGAGCCACACCAAATCTTTTCGAATTACAATGTGTTGTTTAGGACATACAAGCTGATTTTTTACGATGTGTTAATTATTCTCATAAAGTGTTTCCAATAAGTACCTATTTGTCTTTGCAACATTATATTTCCTTATAACGTGGTATTCTTACATATTCCTCCGAGAGAAAACGATCCTGTGCGTTCCATTTTGAGGCTACACACTTAGACATACAGGCAACACCAAAGCTTTTCGAGTTACAACGTGTTGTTTATGGAAAACAAGATAATTTCGCACGATGCAGGATTTCCTTAAAACGTGGTTTTCTGACAAATTTTGACGAAGGAAAATTCTCCTGTGGCTTCTCTTTTGAGGCTACACGTTTAGACGTGCATGCCACACCAAATCATTTCGAGTTACCACGTGTTGTTTAGGAGATACAAGCTAATTTTGTATGATGCGTTATTTCTTTTCGTAAAGTGTTTCCAATACGTACATATTTGTCTTTACTCTGCAACACTGTATTTCCTTATAACGTTGTATTCTTACATGTTCTTTCGAGAGAAAACTCTCCTGTGCATTCCCTTTAGAGGCTATATGCTCAGACATACACGCAACACTAAAGCTTTTCGAATTACAATGTGTTGTTTAGGAAAAACAAAATAATTTTGTACGATGCGGGATTTCCTTAAAACGTGGTTTTCTGACAAATTTTGACGAAAGAAAGTTCTCCTGTGGGTTCTCTTTTGAGGCTACACGTGTAGACGTACGAGCCACACCAACTATTTTTGAGTTACAACGTGTTGTTTAGGAGATACAAGCAAATATTGTACGATGTGTTATTCCTTCTCGTAAAGTGTTTCCAAAACGTACATATTTGTCATTACTCTGCAACACTGTATTTCCTTAAAACATGGTATTCTTACATATTCTTTCGAGGGAAAACTCTCCTGTGCATTCTCTTTTGAGGCTACACGATTAGACAAACACGCAACACCAAAGCTTTTCGAGTTAAAACATGTTGTTTAGGAAAAAGAAGATGATTTCGCACGATGCAGGATTTCCTTAAAACCTGGTTTTCTGAAAATTTTTTACGAAAGAAAATTCTCCTGTGGGTTCTCTTTTGAGGCTACATATTTAAACGTACATGCCACCAAATCTTTTCGAGTTACAACATGTTGTTTAGGAGAGACAAGCTAATATTTTATAATGCGTTAATTCTTCTCGTAACGTGTTTCCAATATGTATGTATTTGTCTTTACTCTGCAACATTGTATTTCCTTATAACGTGATATTCTTACATATTCTTTCGAGAGAAAACTATCCTGTGCGTTCCCTTTTGAGGCTAAACACTTAGACATAGAGGCAACACCATAGCTTTTCGAGTTACAACGAGTTGTTTATAAAAAACAAGATAATTTCGCACGATGCCTGATTTCCTTAAAACATGATTTTCTGACAAATTTTGACGAAAGAAAATTACTCTGTGGGTTCTCTTTTGAGGCTTCACGTTTAGACATGCACGCCACACCTAATCCTTTCGAGTTAACACGTGTTGTTTAGGAGATACATGCTAATTTTGTACGATGCGTTATTTCTTCTCGTAAAGTGTTTCCAATACGTACGTATTTGTCTTTACTCTGCAACACTGTATTTCCTTATAACGTGGTATTCTTGCATATTCTTTCGAGAGAAAACTATCCTGTGTGTTCCCTTTTGAGGCTACACACTGAGACATACAGGCAACACCAAAGCTTTTCGAGTTACAACGTGTTGTTTATGAAAAACAAGATAATTTCGCACGATGCGGGATTTCCTTAAAACTTGGTGTTCAGACAAATTTTGACGAAAGAAAATTCTCCTGTGTCTTCTCTTTTGAGGCTACACATTTAGGCATACGAGCCACACCAAATATTTCGAGTTACAACTTGTTGTTTAGGAGATAATAGCAAATTTTGTACGATGCATTATTTCTTCTTGTAAAGTGTTTCCAATAAGTACTTATCTGTCTTTACTCTGCAATACTGTATTTCCTTATAACGTGGTATTCTTACATATTCTTTCGAGGGAAAACTCTCCTGTGCGTTCTCTTTTGAGGCTACATTCTTAGACATACACGCAACGCCAAATCTTTTCGAGTTACAAAGTGTTGTTTAGGAAAAACAAGATAATTTCGCACGATGCGAGATTTCCATAAAACGTGGTTTTCTGAAAAATTTTGACCACAGAAAATTCTCCTGTGGGTTCTCTTTTGTGGCTACATGTTTAGACGTACACGTCACACCAAATCTTTTCGAGTTACAACGTGTTGTTTAGGAGATACAAGGTAAACTTGTACGATGAGTTATTTCTTCTCATAAAGTGTTTCCGATAAGTACTTATTTGTCGTTACTCTGCAAAATTGTATTTCCTTATAACGTGGTATTCTTACATATTCTTTCGAGAGAAAACTCTCCTGTGCCTTCTCTTTTGAGGCTCCACGCTTACACATACAAGCTACAGCAAAGCTTTTCGAGTTACAACATGTTGTTTAGGAAAAAGAAGATGATTTCGCATAATGCGGAATTTCCTTAAAACGAGGTTTTCTGAAAAATTTTGACGAAAGAAAATTCTCCTGTGGGTTCTCTTTTGAGGCTACACATTTAGACATACAGGACACACCAAATCATGTCGAGTTACAACGTGTTGTTTAGGAGATACAAGCTAATTTTTTACGATGTGTTAATTATTCTCGTAAAATGTTTCTAATACATACGCATTTGTCTTTACTCTGCAACATTGTATTTCCTTATAACGTGGTATTCTTACATATTCTTTCGATAGAAAACTATCCTGTGTGTTCCCCTTTGAGGCTACACACTTAGACATACAGGCAACACCAAAGCTTTTCGAGTTACAACGTGTTATTTATGAAAAACTAGATAATTTCGCACGATGCGGGATTTCCATAAACGTGGTGTTCTGACACATTTTGACGAAAGAAAATTCTCCTGTGGGTTCTCTTTTGAGGCTACACGTTTAGAGGTACATGCCACACCAAATCCTTTCGAGTTACCACGTGTTGTTTAGGAGATACAAGCTAATTTTGTACGATGCGTTACTTCTTCTCGTAAAGTGTTTCCAAACGTACGAATTTGTCTTTACACTGCAACACTGAATTTCCTTATAATGTTGAATTCTTACATGTTCTTTCGAGAGAAAACTCTCCTGTGCATTCTCTTTAGAGGCTACATGCTCACTCATACACGCAACACCAAAGCTTTTCGAGTTACAACGTGTTGTTCAGGAAAAACAAGATAATTTTGCACTATGCGGGATTTCCTTAAAACGTGGTTTTCTGACAAATTTTGACGAAAGAAAGTTCTCCTGTGGGTTGTCTTTTGAGGCTACAGGTTTAGACGTACATGCCACACCAAATCTTTTCGAGTTACAACTTGTTGTTTAGGAGATACAAGCAAATTTTGTACGATGCGTTATTTCTTCTTGTAAAGTGTTCCTGATACGTACTTAATTGTCTTTACTCTGCAACACTGTATTTCCATATAACGTGGTATTCTTACATATTCTTTTGAGGGAAAACTCTCCTGTGCGTTCTCTTTTGAGGCTACATGCTTAGACATATAGGCAACGCCAAAGCTTTTCGAGTTACAACATGTTGTTTATGAAAAACAAGATAATTTCGCACGATGCGGGATTTCCTTAAAACGTGGTTTTCTGACAAATTTTGACGAAAGAAAATTCTCCTGTGGGTTCTCTTTTGAGGCTACACGTTTAGAGGTACACGCCACACAAAATCCTTTCGAGTTACCACGTGTTGTTTAGGAGATACAGCTAATTTTGTATGATGCATTATTTCTTCTCGTAAAGTGTTTCCAATACGTACGTATTTGTCTTTACTCTGCAACACTGTATTTCCTTATAATGTTGTATTCTTACATGTTCTTTCGAGAGAAAACTCTCCTGTGCATTGTCTTTAGAGGCTACATGCTCACACATACACGCAATACCAAAGCTTTTCGAGTTACAACGTGTTGTTAGGAAAAACAAGATAATTTTTAAAGATGCGGGATTTCCTTAAAACTTGGTTTCTGACAAATTTTGACGAAAGAAAGTTCTCCTGTGGGTCGTCTTTTGAGGCTACACGTTTAGACATACATGCCACACCAAATCTTTTCGAGTTACAACTTCTTGTTTAGGAGATACAAGCAAATTTTGTACGATGCGTTATTTCTTCTTGGAAAGTTTTTCCAATACGTTCTTATTTGTCTTTAATCTGCAACACTGTATTTCCTTATAACGTGGTATTCTTACATATTCTTTCGAGGGAAAACTCTCCTGTGCGTTCTCTTTTGAGGCTACATGCTTAGACATACACGCAACGCCAAAGCTTTTCGACTTACAACGTGTTGTTTAGGAAAAACAAGATAATTTCCCACGATGCGAGATTTCCTTAAAACGTGGTTTCTGACAAATTTTGATGAAAGAAAATTCTCCTGTGGGTTCTCTTTTGAGGCTACACGTTTAGACATACACGTCACACCAAATCTTTTCGAGATACAACGTGTTGTTTAGGAGATACAAGTTAATTTTGTATGATGCGTTATTTCTTCTCGTAAAGTGTTTCCAATATGTACTTATTTGTCTTTACTCTGCAAAATTGTATTACCTTATAACGTGGTATTCTTACATATTCTTTCGAGAGAAAATGCTCCTGTGCCTTCTCTTTTGAGGCTCCACGCTTAGACATACACGCAACACTAAAGCTTTTCGAGTTGCAACATGTTTTTTAGGAAAAAGAAGATGATTTCGCACGATGCAGGATTTCCTTAAAACGTGGTTTTCTGAAAAATTATAACGAAAGAAAATTCTCCTGTGGGTTCTCTTTTGAGGCTACACGTTTAGACGTACACGCCACACCAAATCTTTTCGAGTTACAACGTGTTGTTTAAGAGATACAAGCTAATTTTTTACGATGTGTTATTTCTTCTTGTAAAGTGTTTCCAATAAGTACTTATCTGTCTTTAATCTGCAACACTGTATTTCCTTATAACGTGGTATTCTTACATATTGTTTCGAGGGAAAACTCTCCTGTGCATTCTCTTTTGAGGCTACATGCTTAGACATACACGCAACGCCAAAGCTTTTCGAGTTACAAAGTGTTGTTTAGGAAAAACAAGATAATTTCGCACGATGCGAGATTTCCATAAAACGTGGTTTTCTGAAAAATTTTGACGAAAGAAAGTTCTCCTGTGGGTTCTCTTTTTAGGCTACATGTTTAGACGTACACGTCACACCAAATCTTTTCGAATTACAACGTGTTGTTTAGGAGATACAAGCCAATTTTGTACGATGCGTTATTTCTTCTCATAAAGTGTTTCCAATAAGTACTTATTTGTCTTTACTCTGCAAAATTGTATTTCCTTATAACGTAGTATTCTTACATATTCTTCCGAGAGAAAACTCTCCTGTGCCTTTTCTTTTGAGGCTACACGCTTACACATACATGCACCACCAAAGCTTTTCGAGTTACAACATGTTGTTTATTAAAAAGAAGATGATATCGCATGATGCGGGATTTCCTTAAAACGAGGTTTTCTGAAAAATTTTGACGAAAGAAAATTCTCCTGTGGGTTCTCTTTTGAGGCTACACATTTAGACGTACAGGCCACACCAAATCTTGTCGAGTTACAACGTGTTGTTTAGGAGATACAAGCTAATTTTTTACGATGTGTTAATTATTCTCATAAAGTGGTTCCAATACATATGTATTTGTCTTTACTCTGCAACATTTTATTTCGTTATAACGTGGTATTCTTACATATTCTTTCGATAGAAAACTATCCTGTGCGTTCCCATTTGAGGCTACACACTTAGACATACAGACAACACCAAAGCTTTTCGAGTTACAACGTGTTGTTTATGAAAAACAAGATAATTTCCCACGATGCGGGATTTCCTTAAAACGTGGTGTTCTGACAAATTTTGACGAAAGAAAATTCTCCTGTGGGTTCTCTTTTGAGGCTACACGTTTAGAGGTACACGCCACACCAAATCCTTTCGAGTTACCACGTGTTGTTTAGGAGATACAAGCTAATTTTGTACGATGCGTTATTTCTTCTCGTAAAGTGTTTCCAAACGTACGTATTTGTCTTTACACTGCAACACTGTATTTTCTTATAATGTTGAATTCTTACATGTTCTTTCAAAAGAAAACTCTCCTGTGAATTCTCTTTAGAGGCTACATGCTCACACATACACGCAACACCAAAGCTTTTCGAGTTACAACGTGTTGTTCAGGAAAAACAAGATAATTTTGCACTATGCGGGATTTCCTTAAAACGTGGTTTTCTGACAAATTTTGACGAAAGAAAGTTCTCCTGTGGGTTGTCTTTTGAGGCTACAAGTTTAGACCTACGAGCCACACCAAATCTTTTCGAGGTACAACTTGTTGTTTAGGAGATACAAGCAAATTTTGTACGATGCGTTATTTCTTCTTGTAAAGTGTTTCCCATACGTACTTAATTGTCTTTACTCTGCAACACTGTATTTCCATATAACGTGGTATTCTTACATATTCTTTCGAGGGAAAACTCTCCTGTGCGTTCTCTTTTGAGGCTACACACGTAGACATATAGGCAACGCCAAAGCTTTTCGAGTTACAACGTGTTGTTTATGAAAAACAAGATAATTTCGCACGATGCGGGATTTCCTTAAAACGTGGTTTTCTGACAAATTTTGACGAAAGAAAATTCTCCTGTGGGTTCTCCTTTGAGGCTACACGTTTAGAGGTACACGCCACACCAAATCCTTTCGAGTTACCACGTGTTGTTTAGGAGATACAGCTAATTTTGTACGATGCGTTATTTCTTCTCGTAAAGTGTTTCCAATACGTACGTATTTGTCTTTACTCTGCAACACTGTATTTCCTTATAATGTTGTATTCTTACATGTTCTTTCGAGAGAAAACTCTCCTGTGCATTGTCTTTAGAGGCTACATGCTCACACATACACGCAATACCAAAGCTTTTCGAGTTACAACGTGTTGTTCAGGAAAATCAAGATAATTTTTCACGATGCGGCTTATAAAATTAGCTTGTATCTCCTAAACAACACGTTGTAACTCGAAATGAATTGGTGTGGCGTGTACGTCTAAACGTGTAGCCACAAAGGAGAACCCATAGGAGAATTTTCTTTCGTCAAAATTTTTCAGAAAATCACGTTTTAAGGAAATCCCGCATCGTGCAAAATTATCTTTTTTTTCCTAAACAACACGTTGTAACTCGAAAAACTTTCGTGTTGCGTGTATGTCTAAGTGTGTAGCCTCCAAAGTGAAGGCACAGGAGAGTTTTCTCTCGAAATAATATGTAAGAATATCATGTTATAAGGATATAAAGTGTTGCAGAGTAAAGACAAATATGTACGTATTGGAAACACTTTAGGAGAAGAAATAATGCATCGTACAAAATTAGCTTGAATCTCCTAAACAACACGCTGTAACTTGAAGACATTTGGTGTGGCGTGTACATCTTAACGTGTAGCCTCAAAAGAGAACCCACAGGAGAATTTTGGTTCGTCAAAATTTGTCAGAAAACCACGTTTTAAGGAAATCCTGCATAGTGCGAAATATTCTTGTTTTTCCTAAACAACACGTCGTATCTCGAAAAGCTTTAGTGTTGCGTGTATGTCTAAGCGTGTAGCCTCAAAAGAGAACGCAGAGGAGAGTTTTCTCTCGAATGAATAAGTAAGAATACCATGTTATAAGGAATTACAGTGTTGTAGAATAAAGACAAATATGTACATATTGGAAACACTTAAACTTTACGAGAAGAAATAACGCATCGTACAAAATTAGCTTGTATCTCTTAAACAACACTTTGTACCTCGAAAAGCTTTGGTGTTGCGTGCATTTCAAAGCATGTAGCCTCAAAAGAGAAGGCACAGGAGAGTTTTCTCTGGAAAGAAAATATAAGAATACCACGTTATAAGGAAATACAGTGTTGCAGAGTAAAGACAAATACATACATATTGGAAACACTTTATGAGAAGAAATAACGCATCGCAAAAATTAGCTTGTATCTCCTAAACAACATTTTGTAACTCGAAAAGATTTGGTGTGGCGTGTATGTCTAAACGTCTAGCCTCAAACGGGAACTCACAGGAAAATTTTCTTTTGTCAACATTTTTCAGAAAACCACGTTTTAAGGAAATCCCGCATTGTGCGAAATTATCTTGTTTTTCCTAAACAACACGTTGTAACTCGAAAAGCTTTGGTGTTGCGTGTATGTCTAAGTGTGTAGCCTCAAAAGAGAATGCACAGGAGAGTTTTCTCTCGAAAGAATATGTAAGAAAACCACGTTATAAGGAATTACAGTGTTGCAGAGTAAAGACAAATATGTACCTATTGGAAACACTTTACAAGAAGAAATAACGCATCGTACAAAATAAGCTTGTGTCTCCTAAACAACACTTTGTAATTCGAAAAGATTTGGTGTGGCATGTACGTCTAAACGTGTAGCCTCAAAAGAGAAGCCACAGGAGAATTTTCTTTCGTCAAAATTTCTCAGAAAAGAGAACGCACAGGAGAGTTTTCTCTCGAAAGAATATATAAGAATAACACGTTATAAGAAAATACAGTGCTGCAAAGTAAAGACAAATACGTACCTTTTGGAAACACTTAAACTTTACGAGAAGTAAAGCATAGTACAAAATTAGCTTGTATCTCTTAAACAACACGTTGTAACTCGAAAAGCTTTGGTGTTGCGCGCATTTATGAGCATGTAGCCTCAAAAGAGAAGGCACAGGAAGAAAGAATGCATCGCAAAAAATTAGCTCGTATCTCCTAAACAACATGTTGTTACTCGAAAAGATTTGGTGTGGCGTGTACGTCTAAACGTGTAGCCTCAAAAGAGAACACACAGGAGAATTTTCTTTGGTCAAAATTTGTCAGAAAACCTCGTTTTAAGGAAATCCCGCATCGTGCGAAATTATCTTGTTTTTCCTAAACAACACGTTGTAACTCGAAAACTTTGGTGTTGCGTGTATGTCTAATCATGTAGCCTCAAAAGAGAACGCACAGGAGACTTTTCTCTCGAAAGAATATGTAAGAATACCACGTTATAAGGAAATACAGTGATGCAGAGTAAAGACAAATTAGTACGTATTGGAAACACTTTACGAGAAGAAATAATGCATCGTACAAAATTAGCTTGTATCTCCTAAACAACATGTTGTAACTCGAAAAGATTTGGTGTGGCGTGTACGTCTAAACGTGTAGCCTCAAAAGAGAACCCACAGGAGAATTGTTTTTCGATAAAATTTGTCAGAAAACCATGTTTTAAGGAAATCACTCATCGTGAGAAATTATCATGTTTTTCCTAAACAACACGTTGTAACTCGAAAAGCTTTGATGTTGCGTGTATGTCTAAGCATGTAGCCTCAAAAGAGAACTCACAGGAGAGTTTTCTCTCGAAAGAACATGTAAGAATACCACATTATAAGGAAATACAATTTTGCAGAGTAAAGACAAATACATATGTATTTGAAACACTTTACGAGAAGAAATAACGCATCGTAAAATTTAGTTTGTATCTCCTAAACAACACATTGTAACTCGAAAAGAGTTGGTGTGGCGTGTACATCTAAACGTGTAGCCTCAAAGGAGAACCCACAGGAGAATTTTCTTTCCTCAAAATTTGTCAGAAAACCACTTATTAAGGAAATCTCGCATCGTGCGAAACTATCTTGTTTTTCCTAAACAACACATTGTAACTCGAAAATTTTTGATGTTGCATGTATGTCTAAGCATGTGTCCTCAATAGAGTACGCACAGGAGAGATTTCTCTCGAACGAGTATGTAAGAATACCACGTTATAAGGAAATACAGTGTGGCAAATTAAAGATAAATATGTAGCTTTTGGAAACACTTAAACTATACTAGAAGATATAAAGCATCATAAAAAATTAGCTTGTATCTCCTAAACAACACGTTGTAACTCGAAAAGATTTGGTGTGGCGTGTACATCTAAATGTGTAGCCTCAAATGAAAACCCACAGGAGAATTTACTTTCGTCAAAATTTGTCAGAAAACTACGTTTTAAAGAATTCCCGCATCTTGCGAAATTATCTTGTTTTTCCTAAACAACATGTTCTAACTCGAAATGCTTTGGTGTTGCGTGTATGTCTAAGCGTCTAGCCTCAAAAGAGAACGCACAGGAGAGTTTTCTCATGAAAGAATATGTACAAATACCATGTTATAAGGAAATACAATGTTGTAGAGTAAAGACAAATACGTACGTATTGGAAACACTTTAGGAGAAGAAATAACGCATCGTACAAAATTACCTTGTATCTCCTAAACAACACGTTGTAACTCGAAAAGATTTGGTGTGGCGTGTACGTCTAAGCGTGTAGCCTCAAATGAAAACCCACAGGAGAATTTTCTTTCGTCAAAATTTGTCAGAAAACCACGTTTTAAGGAATTCCCGCATCTTGCGAAATTATCTTGTTTTTCATAAACAACACGATCTAACTCGAAATGCATTGGTGTTGTGTGTATGTCTAAGCGTGTAGCCTCAAAAGAGAATGCACAGGAGAGTTTTGTCTCGAAAGAATATGTACGAATACCATGTTATAAGGAAATACAGTGTTGTAGAGGAAAGACAAATACGTACGTTTTGGAAACACTTTAGGATAAGAAATAACACATCGTTCAAAATTAGCTTGTATCTCCTAAACAGCACGTTGTAACTCGAAAATCTTTGGTGTAGCGTGTATGTCTAAGCGTGTAGCCTCAAAAGAGAACGCACAGGAGAGTTTTCTCTCGAAAAAATATGTAAGAATACCACGTCATAAGGATATACAGTGTTGCAAAGTAAAGAAAAATACGTACCTTTTGGAAACACTTAAACGTTACGAGAAGAAATAATGCATCATTGAAAATTAGCTTGTATCTCCTAAACAATACGTTGTAACTCGAGAAGATTTGGTGTTGCGTGTATGACTAAGCATGTAGCCTCAAAAGAGAGCGCACAGGAGAGTTTTCTCTCGAAAGAATATGTAAGAATACCACGTTATGAGGAAATACAGTGTTGCAGAGTAAAGAAAAATACGTGCATATTGGAAAAACTTTACGAGAAGAAATAACGCATCCTACAAAATTAGCTTGTATCTCCTAAACAACACCTTGTAACTCGAAAGGATTTGGTGTGGCTTGTACGTCAAACGTGTAGCCTCAAAAGAGAACCCACAAGAGAATTTTCTTTGGTCAAAATTTGTCAGAAAACCACGTTTTAAGGAAATCCCGCATCGTGCGAAATTATCTGGTTTTTCCTAAACAACACGTTTTAACTCGAAAAGCTTTGGTGTTGCGTGTATGTCTAAGTGTTTAGCCTAAAAAGAGAACGCACAGGAGAGTTTTCTCTCGAAAGAATATGTAAGAATTCCACGTTATAAGGAAATACAGTGTTGCAGAGTAAAGAAAAATATGTACGTATTGGAAAAACTTTACGAGAAGAAATAACGCATCCTACAAAATTAGCTTGTATCTCCTAAACAACACCTTGTAACTCGAAAGGATTTGGTGTGGCGTGTACGTCAAACGTGTAGCCTCAAAAGAGAACCCACAGGAGAATTTTCTTTGGTCAAAATTTGTCAGAAAATCACGTTTTAAGGAAATCCCTCATCGTGCGAAATTATATTGTTTTTCCTAAACAATACTTGGTAACTCGTAAAGCTTTGGTGTTGCGTGTATGTCTAAGAGTGTAGCTTCAAAAGAGAACGCACAGGAGAGTTTTCTCTCGAAAGAATACCATGTTATAAGGAAATACAGTGTTGCAGAGTAAAGATCAATAGGTAGTTATTGTAAATACTTTACGAGAAAAAATAACGCATGGTACAAAATTAGCTTGTATCTCTTAAACAACACGTTGTAATTCGAAAATATTTGGTGTGGCGTGTATGTCTAAATGTGTAGCCTCAAAAGAGAACCCACAGGAGAATTTTCTTTCGTCAAAATTTTTCAGAAAACCACGTTTTAAGGTAATCCCTCATCGTGCGAAATTATCTTGTTTTTCCTAAACAGCCCAATGTAACTCGAAAAGCTTTGGTGTTGCGTGTATGTCTAAGCATGTAGCATCAAAAGAGAACGCACAGGAGAGTATTCTCTCGAAAGAATATGTAAGAATACCACGTTATAAGGAAATACAGTGTTGCAGAGTAAAGAAAAATACGTACGTATTGGAAAAACTTTATGAGAAGAAATAACTCATCGTACAAAATTAGCTAGTATCTCGTAAACAACACCTTGTAACTCGAAAGGATTTGGTGTGGCGTGTACGTCTAAATGTGTAGCCTCAAAAGAGAACCCAAAGGAGAATTTTCTTTGGTCAAAATTTGACAGAAAACCACGTTTTAAGGAAATCCCGCATCGTGCGAAATTATCTTGTTTTTCCTAAACAACACGTTGTAACTCGAAAAGCTTTGGTGTTGCGTGTATGTCTAAGCGTGTAGCCTCAAAAGAGAACGCACAGGAGAGTTTTCTCTCGAAAGAATATGTAAGAATACCACGTTATAAGGAAATACCGTGTTGAAGAGTAAAGATAAATAGGTAGTAATTGTAAATACTTTACGAGAAGAAATGACGCATGGTACAAAATTAGATTGTATCTCCGAAACAACACGTTGGAATTCGAAAATATTTGGTGTGGCATGTACGTCTAAACGTGTAGCCTCAAAAGAGGACCGACAGGAGAATTTTCTTTCGTCAAAATTTTTCAGAAATCACGTTTTAATGAAATCCCTCATTGTGCGAAATTATCTTGTTTTTCCTAAACAACACGTTGTAACTCGAAAAGCTTTGGTGTTGCCTGTATGTCTAAGCGTGTAGCCTCAAAAGACAATGCACAGGAGAGTTTTCTCTCGAAAGAATATGTAAGAATACAATGTTATAAGGAAATACAGTGTTGCAGAGTAAAGACAAATATGTACGTATTGGAAACACTTTATGAGAAGAAATAAAGCATCGTAAAAATTAAGCTTTTATCTCCTAAACAACACTTTGTAACTCGAAAGATTTGGTGTGGCGTGTACGTCTAAACGTGTAGCCTCAAAAGAGAACCCACAGGAGAATTTTCTTTCGTCAAAATTTGTCAGAAAACCATGTATTAAGGAAATCCCGTATCGTGCAAAATTATCTTGTTTTTCCTAAACAACACATTGTAACTCGAAAAGCTTTGGTGTTGCGTGTACGTCTATGCGTGTAGCCTCAAAAGAGAATGCACAGGAGAGTTTTCTCTCGAAAGAATATGTAAGAATACCACGTTATAAGTAAATACAGTGTTGCAGAGTAAAGATAAATAGGTAGTTATTGTAAATACTTTACGAGAAGAAATAACGCATATTACAAAAGAGTTTTCTCTCGAAAGAATATGTAAGACTACCAAGTTATAAGGAAATACAGTGTTGCAGAATAAAGACAAATATGTACACATAGAAAACACTTTATGAGAAGAAATAACGCATCGTACAAAATTAGCTTGCATCTCCTAAACAACACGTTGTAACTCGAAAATATTTGGTGTGGTGTGTACGTCTAAACGTGTAGCCTCAAAAAAGAACCCACAGGAGAATTTTCTTCCGTCAAAATTTGTCTGAAAAACATTTTCTAAGGAAATCACGCATCGTGCGAAATTATCTTGTTTTTCCTAAACTACACGTTGCAACTTGAAAAGCTTTGGTGTTGCGTGTATGTCTAAGCATGTAGCCTCAAAAGAGAGCGCACAGGAGAGTTTTCTCTCGAAAGAATATGTAAGAAAACCACATTATAAGGAAATACAGTGTTGCAGAGTAAAGAAAAATACGTACGTATTGGAAAAACTTTACGAGAAGAAATAACGCATTTGTACAAAATTAGCTTGTATCTCCTAAACAACACCTTGTAACTCGAAAAGATTTTGTTTGGCATGTAAGTCTAAAGGTGTAGCCTCAAAAGAGAAGCCACCGGAGAATTTTCTTTGTTCAAAATTTGTCAGCAAGCCACGTTTTAAGGAAATCCCGCATCGTGCGAAATTATCTTGTTTTTCCTAAACAACACGTTGTAACTCGAAAAGCTTTGGTGTTGCGTGTATGTCTAAGCATGTAGCCTCAAAAGAGAATGCACAGGAGAGTTTTCTCTCGAAAGAATATGTAAGAATACCACGGTATAAGGAAATACAGTGTTGCAGAGTAATGACAAATACTTACGTATTGGAAACACGTTACGAGAAGAAATAACGCATGGTACAAAATTAGCTTGTACCTCCTAAACAACTCGTTGTAACTCGAAAAGATTTGATGTGACGTTTGCATCTAAACGTGTAGCCTCAAAAGGGAACCCACAGGAGAATTTTCTTTCGTCAAAATTTTTCAGAATACCATGTTTTACGGAAATCCCACATCATGCGAAATTATCTTGGTTTTCCTAAACAACACGTTGTAACTCGAAAAGCTTTGGTGTTGCGTGTATGTCTAAGCTTGTAGCCTCAAAGGAGAACGCACAGGACAGTTTCCTGCGAAAGAATATGTAAGAATACCACGTTATGAGGAAATACAGTGTTGCAGAGTAAAGAGAAATACCTACGCATTGGAAACACTTTACAATAAGAAATAGTGCATTGTAAAAATTAGCTTGTATCTCCTAAACAACACGTTGTAACTCGAAAAGATTTGGTGTGGCGTGCATTTCTAAACGTGTAGCCTCAAAAGAGAACCCACAGGAGAATTTTCTTTGGTCAAAATTTGTCAGAAAACCAGGTTTTATGGAAATCCTGAAAAATTTTGACGAAAGAAAATTCTCCTATGGGTTCTCTTATGAGGCTACACGTTTAGACGTACACGCCACACCAATTCCTTTCGAGTTACAACGTGTTGTTTAGGAGATAGAAGCTAATTTTGTATGATGCGTTATTTCTTCTCGTAAAGTGTTTCCAATACGTATGTATTTGTCTTTACTCTGCAACATTGTATTTCCTTTTAACTTGGTGTTCTTACATATTCTTTCAAGAGAAAACTATCCTGTGCCTTCTTTTTTGAGGCTACACACTTAGACATATGCGCAACACCAAAGTTTTTTGAGTTGCAACGTGTGGTTTAGGAAAAACCAGATAATTTCGCAAGATGTGGGATTTCCTTAAAACGTGATTGTCTGAAAAATTTTGAGGAAAGAAAATTCTCCTATGGGTTCTCTTTTGAGGCTACACGTTTAGACGTACACGCCACACCAAATCTTTCCGAGTTACAACGTGTTGTTTAGGAGATACAAGCTAATTTTGTACAATGCGCTATTTCTTCTCGTAAAGTGTTTCCAATACATATGTATTTGTCTTTACTCCGCAAAACTGTATTTCCTTATAATGTGGTATTCTTATATATTCGTTCGAGAGAAAACTCTCCTGTGCCTTCTCTTTTGAGGCTACACACTTAGGCATACACGCAACACGAAAGCTTTTCGAGTAACAACATGTTGTTTAGGGAAAACAAGATAATTTCGCACGATGCGGGATTTCCTTAAAACGTGATTTTCTGAAAAATTTTGACGAAAGAAAATTCTCCTATGGGTTCTCTTTTGAGGCTACATGTTTAGACGTACACGCCACACCAAATCTTTTCGAGTTACAACGTGTTGTTTAGGAGATACAAGCTAATTTTGTACGATGCTTTATTTCTTCTCGTAAAGTGTTTCCAATAGGTACGTATTTGTCTTTACTCTGCAACACTGTATTTCCTATTAACGTGGTATTCTTACATATTCTTTCGAGAGAAAACTCTCCTGTGCCTTCTCTTTTGAGGTTACACACTTAGACATACACGCAACACGAAAGCTTTTCGAGTTACAAGGTGTTGTTTAGGAAAATCAAGATAATTTCGCACGATGCGGGATTTCCTTAAAATGTGATTTTCTGAAAAATTTTGACGAAAGAAAATTCTCCTATAAGTTCTCTTTTGAGGCTACACGTTTAGACGTACACGCCACACCAAATCTTTTCGAGTTACAACGTGTTGTTTAGAAGATACAAGCAAATATTTTATGATGCGTTATTTCTTCTCGTAAACTGTTTCCAATACGTACGTATTTGTCTTTACTCTGCAACACTGTATTTCCTTATAACGTGGTATTCTTACATATTCTTTCGAGAGAAAACTCTCCTGTGTGTTCTCTTTGAGGCTACATGCTTAGACATACACGCAACACCAAAGATTTTCGAGTTACAACGTGTTGTTTAGGAAAAACAAGATAATTTCGCACGATATGGGATTTCGTTAAAACCTGGTTTTCTGACAAATTTTGACCAAAGAAAATTCTCCTGTGAGTTCTCTTTTGAGGCTACACGTTTAGAGGAATATGCCACACCAAATCTTTTCGAGTTACAACGTGTTGTTTTGGAGATACAAGCTAATTTTGTAAGATACGTTATTTCTTCTCCTAAAGTGTTTCCAATACATATGTATTTGTCTTTATTCTGCAACACTGTATTTCCTTATAACGTGGTATTCTTGCATATTATTTTGAGAGAAAACTCTCCTGTGCCTTCTCTTTTGAGGCTACATGCTTAGACATACACGAAACACCAAAGCTTTTCGAGTTACAACGTGTTGTTTAGGAAAAACAAGATAATTTCGCATGATGCGGGATTTCCTTAAAACGTGGTTTTCTGACAAATTTTGACGAAAGAAATTTCTCCTGTGGGTTCTCTTTTGAGGCTACATGTTTAGACGTACACACCACGCCAAATATTTTCGAGTTACAACGTGTTCTTTAGGAGAAACAAGCTAATTTTGTACGATGCATTATTTCTTCTCGTAAAGTGTTTCCAATACGTACGTATTTGTCTTTATTTTGCAACACTGTATTTCCTTATAACGTGGTATTCTTATATATTCTTTCGAGAGAAAACTCTCCTGTGCATTCTCTTTTGAGGCTACATGCTTAGACATACACGAACACCAAAGCTTTTTGAGTTACAACGTGTTGTTTAGGAAAAACAAGATAAATTCGCACGATGAGGGATTTCCTTAAAACGTGGTTTTCTGACAAATTTTGAAGAAAGAAAATTCTCCTGTGGGTTCTCTTTTGAGGCTACACTTTTAAACGCACACGCCACACCAAATATTATCGAATTACAACGTGTTGTTTAGGAGATACAAGCTAATTTTGTACCATGCGTCATTTCTTCTCCTATAGTATTTACAATTACTACCTATTTATCTTTACTCTGCAACACTGTATTTCCTTATAACGTGGTATTCCTACATATTCCTTCGAGAGAAAACTCTCCTGTGTCCTCTTTTGAGGCTACATGCTTAGACATACACGCAACACCAAAGCTTTTCGAGTTACAACGTGTAGTTTAGGAAAAACAAGGTAATTTCTCACGATGAGGTATTTCCTTAGAACATGGTTTTCTGACAAATTTTGACGAAAGAAAATTCTCTTCTGGGTTCTCTTTTGAGGCTACACGTTTAGACGTACACGCCACACAAAATCTTTTCGAATTACAACGTGTTAGTTAGGAGATACAAGCTAATTTTGTACGATGCGTTATTTCTTCTCGTAAAGTGTTTCCAATACGTACGTATTTGTCTTTATTTTGCAACACTGTATTTCCTTATAACGTGGTATTCTTATATATTCTTTCGAGAGAAAACTCTCCTGTGCATTCTCTTTTGAGGCTACATGCTTAGACATACACGAACACCAAAGCTTTTTGAGTTACAACGTGTTGTTTAGGAAAAACAAGATAAATTCGCACGATGAGGGATTTCCTTAAAACGTGGTTTTCTGACAAATTTTGAAGAAAGAAAATTCTCCTGTGGGTTCTCTTTTGAGGCTACACTTTTAAACGCACACGCCACACCAAATATTATCGAATTACAACGTGTTGTTTAGGAGATACAAGCTAATTTTGTACCATGCGTCATTTCTTCTCCTATAGTATTTACAATTACTACCTATTTATCTTTACTCAGCAACACTGTATTTCCTTATAACGTGGTATTCCTACATATTCTTTCGAGAGAAAACTCTCCTGTGTCCTCTTTTGAGGCTACACGCTTAGACATACACGCAACACCAAAGCTTTTCGAGTTACAACGTGTAGTTTAGGAAAAACAAGGTAATTTCTCACGATGAGGTATTTCCTTAGAACATGGTTTTCTGACAAATTTTGACGAAAGAAAATTCTCTTCTGAGTTCTCTTTTGAGGCTACACGTTTAGACGTACACGCCACACAAAATCTTTTCGAATTACAACGTGTTAGTTAGGAGATACAAGCTAATTTTGTACGATGCGTTATTTCTTCTCGTAAAGTGTTTCCAATACGTACGTATTTGTCTTTATGCTGCAACACTGTATTTCCTTATAACGTAGTATTCTTACATATTCTTTCGACAGAAACTCTCCTGTGAATTCTCTTTTGAGGCCACACGCATAGACATACATGCAACACCAAAGCTTTTCGAATTACAACGTGTTGTTTAGGAGAAACAAGATAATTTCGCAGGATGCAGGATTTCCTTAAAACGTGGTTTTCTCACAAATTTTGACGAAAGAAAATTCTCCTGTTCGTTGTCTTTGAGGCTACACTTTTAGACGTACACGCCAAACCCAATCTTTTCGAGTTACCACTTGTTGTTTAGGAGATACAAGTTAATAATTTATGATGCGTTATTTCTTCTCGTAAAGTGTTTCCAATATGTACGTTTTTGTCTTTACTCTGCAACACTGTATTTCCTTATAACGTGGTATTCTTACATGTTCTTCCGAGAGAAAACTCTCCTGTGCATTCTCTTTTGAGGCTACACGCTTAGACATACACGCAACACCAAAGCTTTTTGAGTTACAACGTGTTGTTTAGGAAAAACAAATAATTTCGCACGATGCGGGATTTCCTTAAAACGTGGTTTTCTGACAAATTTTGACGAAAGAAAATTCTCCTGTTGGTTCTCTTTTGAGGCTACAAGTTTAGACTTACATGCCAAACCAAATCTTTTCGAGTTACAACGTGTTGTTTAGGAGATAAAAGCTAATTTTTAATAATGCATTATTTCTTCTCGTAAAGTGTTCCCAATATGTACGTATTTGTCTTTACTCTGCAAAATTGTATTTCCTAATAGCCTGGTGTTCTTACATATTCTTTCGAGAGAAAACTCTCCTGTGCCTTCTCTTTTAAGGCTCCACGTTTAGACATACACGCAACACTAAAGTTTTTCGAGTTACAACATGTTGTTTAGGAAAAAGAAGATGATTTCGCACGATGCAGGATTTCCTTAAAACGTGGTTTTCTCAAAAATTTTGAAGAAAGAAAATTCTCCTGTGGGTTCTCTTTTGAGGCTACACGTTTAGACATACACGCCACACCAGATCTTTTTGAGTTACAACGTGTTGTTTAGGAGATACATGTTAATTTTTTACTATGCGTTAATTCTTCTAGTAAAGTGTTTCCAATACGTACGTGTTTATCTTTACTCTGCAACACTGTATTTCCTTATAACGTGGTATTCTTACATATTCTTTCGAGAGAAAACTCTCCTTTGCGTTCTCTGTTGAGGCTACACGCTTAGACATACATGCAACACCAAAGCTTTTCGAGTTACAACGTGTTGTTTAGGAAAAACAAGATAATTTCGCACGATGCGAGATTTCCTTAAAACGTGGTTTCTGACAAATTTTGATGAAAGAAAACTCTCCTGTGGGTTCTCTTTTGAGGGTACACGTTTAGACATACACGTCACACCAAATGTTTTCGAGTAACAACGTGTTGTTTAGGAGATACAAGCTAATTTTGTAAGATGCGTTATTTCTTCTCGTAAAGTGTTTCCAATATGTACTTATTTGTCTTTACTCATCAAAATTTTATTTCCTTATAACGTGGTATTCTTACATATTCTTTCAAGAGAAAACTCTCCTGTGCCTTCTCTTTTGAGGCTCCACGCTTAGACATACACGCAACACCAAAGCTTTTCGAGTTACAACTTGTTGTTTAGGAAAAAGAAGATGATTTCGCACGATGCGGGATTTCCTTAAAACGTGGTTTTCTGAAAAATTTTAACGAAAGAAAATTCTCCTGTGTGTTCTCTTTTGAAGCTACACATTTAGACGTACACGCCGCACCAAATCTTTTCGAGTTACAACGTGTTGTTTAGGAGATACAAGCTAATTTTGTACGATGCGTTATTTCTTCTCGTAAAGTTTTCCAATACGTACATATTTTTCTTTACTCTGCAACACTGTATTTCCTTATAACTTGGCATTCTTACATATTCTTTTGAGAGAAAACTATCCTGTGCGTTCCCTTTGAGGCTACACACTTAGACATACAGGCATCACCAAAGCTTTTCGAGTTACAACGTGTTGTTTATGAAAATCAAGATTATTTCGCACGATGCGTGATTTCCTTAAAATGTGGTTTTCTCACAAATTTTGACGAAAGAAAATTATCCTGTGGCGTCTCTTTTGAGGTTACACGTTTAGACGTACATGCCACACCAAATCCTTTCGAGTTACCACGTGTTGTTTAGGAGATACAAGCTAATTTTTTATGATGCGTTATTTCTTCTCGTAAAGTGTTTCCAATACGTACTTATTTCTCTTTACTCTGCAACATTGTATTTCCCTATAACGTGGTATTCTTACATATTCTTTCGACGGAAAACTCTCCTGTGTGTTCTCTTTTGAGGCTACATGCTTAGGCATACACGCAACGCCAAAGCTTTTCGAGTTACAACGTTTTGTTTAGGAAAAACAAGATAATTTCGCACGATGCGAGATTTCCATAAAACGTGGTTTTCTGAAAAATTTTGACCAAAGAAAGTTCTCCTATGCATTCTCTCTTGAGGCTACACGTGTAGTCGTACGAGCCAAAACAAATCTTTTCGAGTTACAACGTGTTGTTTAGAAGATACAAGCTAATTTTTTACGATGCATTATTTCTTCTCTTAAAGTGTTTCCAATACGTACGTATTTGTCTTTACTCTGCAACACTGTATTTCCTTATAACGTGGTATTCTTACATATTCTTTCGAGAGAAAACTCTCCTGTGCGTTCTCTTGTGAGGCGACACGCTTAGACATACACGCAACAGCAAAGCTTTTCGAGATACAACATGTTGTTTAGGAAAAACAAGATAATTTCGCACGATGCAAGATTTCCTTAAAACGTGGTTTCTGACAAATTTTGATGAAAGAAAATTCTCCTGTGTGTTCTCTTTTGAGGCTACACGTTTAGACGCACACGCCACACCAAATATTTTCGAGTTACAACGTGTTGTTTAGGAGATACAAGCTAATTTTTTATGATGCGTTGTTTCTTCTCCTAAAGTGTTTCCAATACGTACGTACTTGTCTTTACTCTGCAACACTGTAGTTCCTATTTACGTGGTATTCTTACATATCCTTTTGAGAGAAAACTCTCCGTTGCCTTCTCTTTTGAGGCTACACGCTAAGTCTTACACGAAACACCAAAGGTTTTCGAGTTACAACGTGTTGTTTAGGAATAACCAGATAATTTCGCATGATGCGGGATTTCCTTAAACCGTGGTTTTCTGACAAATTTTGACGCAACAAAATTCTCCTGTGGGTTCTCTTTTGAGGCTACACGTTTAGAAGTACACGCCACACCAAATCATTTCTAGTTACAACGTGCTGTTAAGAGATACAAGCTAATTTTGTACGATGCATTATTTCTTCTCGTAAAGTTTAAGTGTTTCCAATATGTATGGATTTGTCTTTATTCTGCAACACTGTATTTCCTTATAACGTGGTATTGTTACATATTGTTTCCAGAGAAAACTCTCCTGTGCCTTCTCTTTTGAGGCTACACGCATAGACATACACGCAACACCAAAGCTTTTCGAGTTACAACGTGTTGTTTAGGAAAAACAAGATTTTTCGCACGATGCGTGATTTCCTTAAAACGTGGTTTTGTGACAAATTTTGACGAAAGAAAATTTTCCTGTGGGTACTCTTATGAGGCTACACCTTTAGACGTACACGCCACACCAAATGTTTTCGAGTTACAATGTGTTGTTTAGGAGATACAAGCTAATTTTTTTACTATGCGTTATTTCTCCTCGTAAAGTGTTTCCAATAAGTACATATTTGTCTTTCCTCTGCAACACTATATTTCCTTATATTGTGGTATTCTTACATATTCTTTCGAGAGAAAACTCTCCAGTGCATTCCCTTTTGAGGCTACATGCTTAGACATACACGCAACACCAAAGCTTTTCTAGTAACGACGTGTTGTTTAGGAAAAACAAGATAATTTCGCACGATGCGGGATTTCCTTAAAACGTGGTTTTCTGAAAAATTTTGACGAAAGAAAATTCTCCTGGGGGTTCTCTTTTAAGGCTACACATTTAGACGTACACGCCACACCAAATCTTTTCGAGTTACAACGTGCTGTTTAGGAGATACAAGCTAATTTTGTATGATAAGTTATTTCTTCTCGTAAAGTTTAAGTGTTTCCAATACGTACGTATTTGTCTTTAGTCTGCAACACTGTATTTCATTATAACGTGGTATTCTTACCTATTCTTTTGAGAGAAAACTCTCCTGTGCCTTCTCTTTTGAGGGTACACGCTTAGACATACACGCAACATCAAAGCTTTTCGAGTTACGATGTGTTGTTTTGGAAACACAAGATAATTTCGCACGATGCGGGATTTCCTTAAAAAATTGTTTTCTGACAAATTTTGACGAAAGAAAATTCTCCTGTGGGTTCTCTTTTGAGGCTACACGTTTAGACATACACGCCATGCCAAATCATTTCGAGTTACAACGTGTTGTTTAGGAGATACAAGCTAATTTTGTTTGATGCGTTATTTTTTCTCGTAAAGTGTTTCCAATACGTACATATTTTTCTTGACTTTGCAACACTGTATTTCCTAATAACGTGCTATGCTTACATATTCTTTCGAGAGAAAACACTCCTGTGCATTCTCTTTTGAGGCTACACGCTTAGACATACACTAAACACCAAAGCTTTTCGAGTTACAACGTGTTCTTTAGGAAAAACAAGATAATTTCGCACGATGCGGGATTTCCTTAAAACGTGGTTTTCTGAAAAAAATTTGACGAAAGAAAATTCTCCTGTGGGTTCTCTTTTCAGGCTACATGTTTAGACGTACACGCCATACGAAATCTTTTCGAGTTACAACGTGTAATTTAGGAGATACAACGTAATTTTGTACGATGCGTTCTTCTTGTAAAGTGTTTCGAATACGTACGTATTTGTCTTTACTCTGCAACACTGTATTTCCATATAACGTGATATTCTTACGTATTCTTTCGAGAGAAAGCTCTCCTGTGCCTTCTCTTTTGAGGCTACACGCTTAGACATACATGCAACACCAAAGCTTTTCGAGTTACAAAGTGTTCTTTAGGAAAAACAAGATAATTTCGCACAATGCGGGATTTCCTTAAAACGTGGTTTTCTGACCAATTTTGACTAAAGAATATTCTCCTGTGGGTTCTCCTTTGAGGCTACACGTTTAGACATACAAGCCACATCAAATCTTTCTGAGTTACAATGTGTTGTTTAGGAGATACAAGCTAATTTTGTATGATACGTTATTTCTTCTTGTAAAGTGTTTCCAATACGTATGTATTTGCTTTATTCTGCAACACTGTACTTCCTTATAACGTGGTATTCTTACATATTCTTTCGAGAGAAAACTCTCCTGTGCGTTCTCTTTGGGGCTACAAGCTTAGACATACACGCAACACCAAAGCTTTTCGAGTGACAACGTGTTGTTTACGAAAAACAAGATAATTTAGCACGATGCGGGATTTCCTTAAAACGTGGTTTTCTGAAAAAAAATTTGACGAAAGAAAACTCTCCTGTGGGTTCTCTTTTGAGGCTACACGTTTAGATGTACACGCCACACCAAATCTTTTCGAGTTACAACGTGTAGCTTAGGAGAAACAAGCTAATTTTGTACGATGCGTTATTTCTTCTTGTAATGTGTTTCCAATAATTACATATTTGTCTTTTCTCTGCAACACTGTATTTCCTTATAACTTGGTATTCTTACATATTCTTTCAAGAGAAAACTCTCCTGTGCCTTCTCTTTTGAGGCTTCGCGCTTAGACATTCACGCAACCGCAAAGCTTTTCGAGTTACAACGTGTTCTTTAGGAAAACCAAGATAATTTCGCACGATGCGGGATTTCCTTAAAACGTGGTTTTCTGACTAATTTTGACTAAAGAATATTATCCTGTGGGTTCTCCTTTGAGGCCACACGTTTAGACGTACAAGCCACATCAAATCTTTCCGAGTTACAACGTATTGTTTAGGAGATACAAGCTAATTTTGTATGATGCGTTATTTCTTCTTGTAAAGTGTTTCCAATACGTATGTATTTGCTTTACTCTGCAACACTGTAATTCCTTATAACGTGGTATTCTTACATATTATTTCGAGAGAAAACTCTCCTGTGCCTTCTCTTTTGAGGCTATACGCTTAGACATACACGCAACACCAAAGCTTTTCGAGTGACAACGTGTTGTTTAGGAAAAACAAGGTAATTTCCAACGATGCGGGATTTCCTTAAAACATGGTTTTCAGACAAATTTTGACGAAAGAAAATTCTCCTGTGTGGTTCTCTTTTGAGGCTACACGTTTAGAAGTACACGCCACACCAAATCTTTTCGAGTTACAACGTGCTGTTAGGAGATACAAGCTAATTTTGTATGATGCATTATTTCTTCCCATAAAGTTTAAGTATTTCCAATATGTATGTATTTGTCTTTACTCTGCAACACTGTATTTCCTTATAACGTGGTATTCTTACATATTCTTTCGAGAGAAAACTCTCCTGTGCATTCCCTTTTGTGGCTACATGCTTAGACATACATGCAACACCAAAGCTTTTCGAATTACAACGTGTTGTTTAGGAAAAACAAGATAATTTCGCACGATGCGGGATTTCCTTAAAACGTGGTTTTCTGAAAAAAATTTGATGAAAGAAAATACTCCTGTGGGTTCTCTTTTGAGGCTACACGTTTATACGTACACCCCACACCAAATCTTTTCGAGTTATAACGTGTGTTTAGGAGGTACAAGCTAATTTTGTACGATGCATTATTTCTTCTCGTAAAGTTTAAGTGTTTCCAATATGTACGTATTTGTCTTTTCTCTGCAACACTGTATATCCTTATAAGGTGGTATTCTTACATATTCGTTCGAGAGAAAACTCTCCTGTGCCTTCTCCTTTGAGGCTACATGATTAGACATACACACAAAACCAAAGCTTTTCGAGTTACGAAGTGTTGTTTAGGAAAAACAAGATAATTTCGAATGATGCAGTATTTCCTTAAAATGTGGTTTTCTAACAAATTTTGACGAAAGAAAATTCTCCTGTGGGTTCTCTTTTGAGGCTACACGTTTAGACGTACACGCCACACCAAATCATTTTGAGTTAAAACGTGTTGTTTAGGAGATACAAGCTTGTACGAAGCATTATTTCTTCTCGTAAAATGTTTCCAATATATACGTATTTGTCTTTAATCTGCAACACTGTATTTCCTTATAACATGGTATTCTTACATATTCTTTCGAGAGAAAACTCTCCTGTGCCTTCTCTTTTGAGGCTACACGCTTAGACATACACGCAACACCAAAGATTTTCGAGTCAGGACGTTTTGTTTAGGAAAAAATAGATAATTTCGCACAATGCCGGATTTCCTTAAAATGTGGTTGTCTGAAAAATTTTGACGAAAGAAAATTCTACTGTGGGTTCTCTTTTGAGGCTACACGTTTAGACGCACATGCCACACCAAATCTTTTCGAGTTACAACGTGTTGTTTAGGAGATACAAGCTAATTTTGTACGATAAGTTATTTCTTCTCGTAAAGTTTAAGTGTTTCCAATATGTACGTATTTGTCTTTACTCTGCAACACTGTATTTCCTTATAACGTGGTATTCTTACATATCCTTTCGAGAGAAAACTCTCCTGTGCCTTCTCTTTTGATGCTACACGCTTAGAAATACACGCAACACCAAAGCTTTTCAAGTTACAACGTGTTGTTTAGGAAAAACAAGATAATTTCGCACGATGCGGGATTTCCTTAAAATGTGGTTTTCTGACAAATATTGACGGAAGAAAATTCTCCTATGGGTTCTCTTTTGAGGCTACACGTTTTGTCATATATGCCGCACCAAATCCTTTCGAGTTACAACGTGTTGTTTAGGAGATACAAGCTATTTTTTACGATGTGTTATTATTTCTCATAAAGTTTAAGTTTTTCCATTACGTACTTATTTGTCTTTACTCTGCAACACTTTATTTCCTTATAACGTGGTATTCTTACATATTCTTTCGAGAGAAAACTCTCCATTGCCGTCTCTTTTGAGGTTACACGCTAAGACTTACACGCAACACCAAAGCTTTTCGAGTTACAACGTGTTGTTTAGGAAAAACAAGATAATTACACACGATGCGGGATTTCCTTAAAACGTGGTTTTCTGACAAATTTTGAGGAAAGAAAATTCTCTTGTGGGTTCTCTTTTGAGGCTACACGTTTAGATATACACGCCACACCAAATCTTTTCAAGTTACAACGTGCTGTTTAGGAGATACAAGCTAATTTTATATGATGCATCATTTCTTCTCGTAAAGTTTAAGTGTTTCCAATAAGTGTTTATTTGTCTTTACTCTGCAACACTGTATTTCCTTATAACGTGGTATTCTTACATATTCTTTCGAGAGAAAACTCTCCATTGCCGTCTCTTTTGAGGCTACACGCCTAGACATACATGCAACACCAAAGCTTTTCGAGTTACGATTTGTTGTTTAGAAAAAACAAGATATTTTCGAACGATGCGGGATTTCCTTAAAACATGGTTTTCTGACAAATTTTGACGAAGAAAATTCTCCTGTGGGTTCTCTTTTAAGGCTACATGTTTAGTTGTAAACGCCACACCAAATCATTTCGAGTTACAACGTGTTGTTTAGGAGATATAAGCTAATTTTGTATGATGCTTTATTTCTTCTCTAATGTTTAAGTGTTTCCAATACGTACGTAATTGTTTTTTACTCTGCAACACTGTATTTCCTTATAACGTGGTATTCTTACATATTGTTTCGAGAGAAAACTCTCCTGTGCCTTCTCTTTTGAGGCTACACGCTTAGACATACACGCAACACCAAAGCTTTATGCGTTAAGATGAGTTGTTTAGGAAAAAGATAATTTTGCAAGATGCGGGATTTCCTTAAAACATGGTTTTCTGACAAATTTTCACAAAGAAAATTCTCCTGTGGGTTCTCTTTGGAGGCTACACGTTTAGACTTACACGCCACACCAAATCTTTTCGAGTTACAACGTGTTGTTTAGGAGATACAAGCTAATTTTTTACGATAAGTTATTTCTTCTCGTAAAGTTTAAGTGTTTCCAATACGTATGTATTTGTCTTTATCTGCAACACTGTATTTCCTTATAACGTGGTATTCTTACATATTCTTTCGAGAGAAAACTCTCCTGTGCCTTCTCTTTTGAGGCTAAACGGTTAGACATACACTCAACACCAAAGCTTTTCGAATTACAACGTGTTGTTTAGGCAAAACAAGATAATTTTTCACGATGCAGGATTTCCTTAAAACGTGGTTTTCTGACAAATTTTGACGAATGAAAATTCTCCTGTGGGTTCTCTTTTGAGGCTACATGTTTAGACATACACGCCATACCAAATATTTTTGAGTTACAACGTGTTGTTTAGGAGATACAAGCTAATTTTGTACGATGCGTTATTTCTACTCCTAAAGTTTCTCCAATGCATACATATTTGTCTTTACTCTGCAAAACTGTATTTCTTTATAACGTGATATTCTTACATATTCTTTCGAGAGAAAACTCTCCTGTGCCTTCTCTTTTGAGGCTACACGCTTAGACATACACGCAACACCAAAGCTTTTCGAGTTACAACATGTTGATTAGGAAAAACAAGATAATTTCGCACGATGCGGGATTACCTTAAAACATGGTTTTCTGACAAATTTTGACGAAAGAAAA
The DNA here is from genome assembly GCF_947179515.1 of Apodemus sylvaticus. Taxonomy (NCBI): domain Eukaryota; kingdom Metazoa; phylum Chordata; class Mammalia; order Rodentia; family Muridae; genus Apodemus; species Apodemus sylvaticus. The sequence continues at coordinate 200,341 of NW_026263170.1, forward strand.
TTATCCTGTGGGTTCTCTTTTGAGGCTACACGTTTAGACGTACACGCCCCACCAAATCTTTTCGAGTTACAACGTGTTGTTTAGGAGATACAAGCTAATTTTTACGATGCGTTATTTCTTTTCGGAACGTGTTTCCAATAAGTATGTATTTGTCTTTACTCTGCAACATTCGATTTCCTTATAACGTGGTATTCTTACATATTTTTTCGAGACAAAACTCTCCTGTGCGTTCTCCTTTGAGGCTACATGCTAAGACATACTCACAAGACCAATGCTTTTCATGTTACAACATGTTGTTTAGGAAAAATAAGATAATTTCGCACGATATGGGATTTCCTTAAAACGTGGTTTTCTGACAAATTTTGACGAAAGAAAATTCTCCTGTAGGTTCTCTTTTGAGGCTACACGTTTAGATGTACACGCCACACCAAGTCTTTTCGAGTTACAATGTGTTGTTTAGGAGATACAAGCTAATTTTTTAAGATGCGTTATTTCTTCTCATAAACTTTAAGTGTTTCCAATAGGTACGTATTTGTCTTTATTCTGCAAAACTGTATTTCCTTATAACGTGGTATTCTTACATATTCTTTCGTGAGAAAACTCTCCTGTGCCTTCTCTTTTGAGGCTACACGCTTAGACATACACGCAACACCAAAGCTTTTGAGTTACAACATGTTGTTTAGGAAAAACAAGATAATTTCGCACGATGCGGGATTTCCTTAAAACTTGGTTTTCTGACAAATTTTGATGAAAGAAAATTCTCCTGTGGGTTCTCTTTTGAGGGTACACGTTTAGACATACACGCCACACCAAATCTTTTCGAGTTACAACGTGCTGTTTATGAGATACAAGCTAATTTTTTACGATGCATTTTTTATTCTCGTAAAGTTTAAGTGTTTCCAATAGGTACGTATTTGTCTTTACTCTGCAACACTGTATTTCCTTATAACGTGGTATTCCTACATATTCTTTCGAGAGAAAACTCTCCTGTGCTTTTTCTTTTGAGGCTACGTGCTTAGACATACACGCAAAACCAAAGCATTTTGTGTTACAATGTGTTGATTAGGAAAAACAAGATAAATTCGCACGATGCCGGATTTCCTTAAAACGTGGTTTTCTGACAAATTTTGACGAAAGAAAATTCTCCTGTGGGTTCTCTTTTGAGGCTACACGTTTAGACGTACAAGCCACTCCAAATCTTTTCGAGTTACAACGTGTTGTTTAGGAGATACAAACTAATTTTGTACGAGGCGTTAATTCTTCTCGTAAAGTGTTTCCAAAATGTACGTATTTGTCTTTACTTTGCAACACTGTATTTCCTTATAACGTGGTATTCTTACATATTCTTTTGAGAGAAAACTCTCCTTTGCCTTCTCTTTTGAGGCTACAAGCTTAGACATACACGCAACACCAAAGCTTTTCTAGTTACAACGTGTTCTTTAGGAAAAACAAGATAATTTCACACGATGCGGGATTTCCTTAAACGTGGTTTTCTGACAAATTTTGATGAAAGAAAATTCTCCTGTGGGTTCTCCTTTGAGGCTACACGTTTAGATGTACACGCCACACCAAATCTTTTCGAGTTACAAAGTGCTGTTTAAGAGATACAACCTAATTTTGTACGATGCGTTATTTCTTCTTGTAAAGTGTTTCCACTATGTATGTATTTGTCTTTACTCTGCCACACTGTATTTCCTTATAATGTGGTATTCTTATGTATTCTTTCGAGAGAATACTCTCCTGTGCCTCTTCTTTTTTGATGCTACTCGCTTAGACATACACGCAACAACAAAGCTTTTCGAGTTAAAATTTGTTGTTTAGGAAAAACAAGATAATTTCACACGATGCGTGATTTCCTTAAAACGTGGTTTTCTAAAAAAAATTTGAAGAACGAAAATTCTCCAGTGGGTTCTCATTTGAGGCTACACGTTTAGACGTACACGCCACACCAAATCTTTTCGAGTTACAACGTGTAGTTTAGGAGATACAAGCTAATTTTGTACGATGGGTTATTTCTTCTTGTAAAGTGTTTCCAATATGTATGTATTTGTCTTTACTCTGCAACACAGTATTTCCTTATAACGTGGTATTCTTACATATTCTTTCGAGAAAACTCTCCTGTGCCTTCTCTTTTGAGGCTACATGCTTAGACATACACGCAACACAAAAGCTTTTCGATTTATAACATGTTGTTTAGGAAAAATAAGATAATTTCGCACAATGCGGGATTTCTTTAAAACGTGGTTTCTGACAAATTTTGATGAATGAAAAATTTCCTGTGCGTTCTCTTTGAGGCTACACGTTTAGACGTACACGCCACACCAAATCTTTTCGAGTTACAACGTGCTGTTTAGGAGATACAAACTAATTTTGTACGATGCATTATTTCTTCTCGTATAGTTTAAGTGTTTCCAATATGTACGTATTTGTCTTTTCTCTACAACATTGTATTTCCTTATAACGTGTTATTCTTACATATTCTTTTGAGAGAAAACTCTCCTGTGCCTTCCCTTTTGAGGCTACACGCTTAGACATACACGCAATACGAAAGCTTTTCGAGTTACAACATGTTGTTTAGGAAAAACAAGATAATTTCGCCCGATGCTGGATTTCCTTAAAACGTGGTTTTCTGACAAATATTGACAAAAGAAAATTCTCCTGTGGGCTCTCTTTTGAGGCTACACGTTTAGACATACACGCCACACCAAATCTTTTCGAGTTACAACGTGTTGTTTAGGAGATACAACCTAATTTTGTAAGATGCGTTATTTCTTCTCGTAAAGTGTTTCCAGTACATACGTACTTCTCTTTACTCTGCAACACTGTATTTCCTTATAACGTGGTATTCTTACATATTCTTTTGAGAGAAAACTCTCCTGTGCCTTCTCTTTTGAAGCTACATGCTTAGACATACACGCAACACCAAAGCGTTTCGGGTTACAACGTGTTGTTTAGGAAAAACAAGATAATTTCGCGCGAAGCTGGATTTCCTTAAAACGTGGTTTTCAGACAAATTTTGACAAAAGAAAATTCTCCTGTGGGTTCTCTTTTGAAGGCTACACGTTTAGACGTACATGCCACACGAAATCTTTTCGAGTTACAACGTGTTGTTTAGGAGATATCAGCTAATTTTTAAGATGCGTTATTTCTTCTCTTAAAGTGTTTCCAATACATAAGTATTTGTCTTTACTCTGCAACACTGTATTTCCTTATAACGTGGTATTCTTACATATTCTTTCGAGAGAAAACTCTCCTGTGCCTTTTGAGCTACACGCTTAGACATACACGCAACACCAAAGATTTTTGAGTTACAACGTGTTGTTTAGGAAAAACAAGATAATTTCGCACAATGCGGGATTTCCTTATAACGTGGTTTTCTGACAAATTTTGATGAAAGAAAATTCTCCTGTGGGTTCTCTTTTGAGGCTACACGTTTAGACGTACACGCCACACCAAATCTTTTCGAGTTACAACGTGTTGTTTATGAGATACAAGCTAATTTTTTACGATGCATTTTTTATTCTCGTAAAGTCTAAGTGTTTCCAATAGGTACGTATTTGTCTTTACTCTGCAACACTGTATTTCCTTATAACGTGGTATTCTTACATATTCTTTCAAGAGAAAACTCTCCTGTGCCTTCTCTTTTGAGGCTACATGCTTAGACATACACGCAACACCAAAGCTTTTCGAGTTACAACTTGTTGATTAGGAAAAACAAGATAATTTCGTACGATGCGGGATTTCATCAAAACTTTGTTTTGTGACAAATTTTGACGAAAGAAACTTCTCCTGTGTGTTCTCTTTTGAGGCTACACTTTTAGACGTACATGCCACACCAAATATTTTCGAGTAAAACGTGTTGTTTAGGAGTTATAAGCTAATTTTGTACGATGCTTTATTTCTTCTCGTAAAGTGTTTCCAATATATACATATTTGTCTTTACTCTGCAGCACTGTATTTAATAATAATGTGGTATTCTTACATGTTCTTTCGAGAGAAAACTCTCCTGTGTGTTCTCTTTTGAAGCTACACGCTTAAATATACACGCAACACCAAAGCTTTTCGAGTTACAACGTGTTGTTTAGGAGATACAAGCTAATTTTTTACGATGCGTTATTTCTTCTCATAAAGTGTTTCCAACATGTACCTATATGTCTTTATTCTGCAGCAGTGTATTTCCATATAACGTGGTATTCTTACATATTCTTTCGAGAGAAAACTCTCCTGTGACTTCTCTTTTGAGGCTGCACGCTTAGACATAGACAGAACACCAAAGCTTTTCGAGTTACAACGTGTTGTTTAGGAAAAACAAGATAATTTCGCATGTTGCGGGATTTCCTTAAAACGTGGTTTTCTGAAAAAAAATTGACGAAAGAAAATTCTCCTGTGGGTTCTCTTTTGAGGCTACACATTTAGACATACAAGCTACACCAAATCTTTTCAAGTTACAACGTGTAGTTTAGGAGATACAAGCTAATTTTTATGATGCGTTATTTCTTCTTGTAAAGTCTTTCCAATACGTACATGTTTGTCTTTACTCTGCAACACTGTATTTCCTTATAATGTGGTATTCTTACATATTCTTTCGAGAGAAAACTCTCCTGCGCCTTCTGTTTTGAGGCTACACGCTTAGACATACACGCAACACCAAAGCTTTTCGAGATACGATGTGTTGTTTAGGAAAAACAAGATAATTTCGCACGATTTGGGATTTCCTTAAAACGTGGTTTTCTGACAAATTTTGATGAAAGAAAATTCTCCTGTGATTTCTCCTTTGAGGCTACATATTTAAACGTACAGGCCACACCAAATCTTTTCGAGTTACAACGTGTTGTTTAGGAGATGCAAGCTAATTTTGTAAGATGTGTTATTTCTTCTAGTAAAGTGTTTCCAATACGTATTTGTCTTTACTCTGCAATACTGTATATCCTTATAACGTGGTTTTGTTACATATTCTTTCAAGAGAAAACTCTCATGTGCGATCTCTTTTGAGGCTACATGCTTAGATATACTCGCAACAGCAAAGCTTTTCCTGTTAAAACGTGTTGTTTAGGAAAAATAAGTTAATTTCGCACGATGCGGGATTTCCTTAAAACGTGGTTTTCTGACAAATTTTGACGAAAAAAAACAAAATTAGCTTGTATCTCCTAAACAACACGTTGTAACTCGAAAAGATTTGGTGTGGCGTGTACGTCTAAACGTGTAGCCTATAAAGAGAACCCACAGGAGAATTTTCTTTCGTCAAAATTGTCAGAAAACCACGTTTTAAGGAAATCCCCCATCCTGCGAAATTATCTTGTTTCTCCTAATCAACACGTTGTAATGCGAAAAGCTTTGGTGTTGCATGTATGTCAAAGCGTGTAGCCTCAAAGGAGAACGCACAGGTCAGTTTTCTATGGAAAGAATATGTAAGAATACCACTTTATTAGGAAACACAGTGTCTCAGAGCAAAGACAAATACGTACTCTATTGGAAACACTTTACGAAAAGAAATAACGCATCATACAAAATTAGCTTGTATCTCCAAAACAGCACGTTGTAACTCGAAAGGATTTGGTGGGGCGTGTACGTGTACACGTGTAGCCTCAAAACAGAACCCACAGGAGAATTTTCTTTCGTCAAAATTTTTCAAAAAACCACGTTTTAAGGAAAGTATCTTTTTTTTTCCTAATCAACATGTTGTAACGCTAAATGCTTTGGTGTTGCGTGTATGACTAAGTTTGTAGCCTCAAAAGAGAATGCACAAGAGAGTTTTCTATCGAAAGAATATGTAAGAATACCACCTTATAAGGAAATACAGTGGTGCAGAGTAAAGACAAATACGTACGTATTGGAAACACTTTATGAGAAGAAATAACGCATCGTACAAAATTAGCTTGTATCTCCTAAACTACACGTTGTAACTCGAAAAGCTTCGGTGTTGCGTGTATGTCTAAGCATGTAGCTTCAAAATAGAAGGTACAGGAGAGTTTCTCTCGAAAGAATATGTAAGAATACCACGTTATAAGGAAATACAGTGTTGCAGAGTAAAGAAAAATACATACGTATTGGAAACACTTTACGAGAAGAAATAACGCTTCTAACAAAATTAGCTTGTATCTCCTATACAACACGTTGTAACTCGTAAAGATTTGGTGTGTCGTGTACGTCTAAACGTGTAGCCTCAAAAGAGAACCAACAGGAGAATTTTCTTCCCTCAAAATTTGTCAGAAAACCACGTTTTATGGAAATCCCGCATCATGAGAAATTATCTTATTTTTCCTAATCAACATGTTGTAACACGAAATGCTTTGGTTTTGCCTGTATGCCTAAGCGTGTACCCTCAAAAGAGAAGGCACAGGAGAGTTTTCTCTCGAAAGAATATGTAAGAATACCACGTTATAAGAAAATACAATGTTGCAGAATAAAGACAAATACGTACGTATTGGAAACACTTTACGAGAAGAAATAAAGCATCATACAAAATTAGCTTGTATCTCCTAAACAACACGTTGCAACTCGAAAGGTTTTGGTGTGGCGTGTACGTCTAAATGTGTAGCCTCAAAAGAGAACCAACAGCAGAATTTTCTTTCGTCAAACTTTTTCAGAAAACCACGTTTTAAGGAAATCCCGCATCGTGCAAAATTATCTTATTTTTCCTTATCAACACGTTGTAACACGAAATGCTTTGGTTTTGCCTGTATGTCTAAGCATGTAGCCTCAAAAGAGAAGGCACAGGAGAGTTTTCTCTCGAAAGAATATGTAAGAATACCACGTTATAAGGAAATACAGTGTTGCAGAGTAAAGACAAATACATACGTATTGGAAACACTTTACGAGAAGAAATAAAGCATCCTACAAAATTAGCTTTTATCTCCTAAACAACAAGTTTTAACTCGAAAAGTTTTGGTGTGGCGTGTACGTCTAAACGTGTAGCCTCAAAAGAGAACCCACAGGAGAATTTTCTCTCGTCAAAATTTTTCAGAAAAGCACGTTTTAAGATAATCCAGCATCGTGTGAAACGATCTTGTTTTTCCGAAACAACACGTCGAAACTCGAAAAGCTTTGGTATTGCGTGTATGGGTAAGCGTGTAGCCTCAAAAGAGTAGGCACAGGAGAATTATCTCTCGAAAGAATATGTAAGCATACCACGTTAAAAGGAAATACAGTGTTGCAGAGTAAAGACAAATACGTACTTATTGGAAACACTTTAAGAGAAGAAATAACGCATCCTACAAAATTAGCTTGTATCTCCTAATCAACACGTTGTAACTCGAAAAGATTTGGTGTGGCGTTTACGTCTAAACGTGTAGCCTCAAAAGAGAACCCACAGGAGAATTTTCTTTCGTCAAAATTTGTCAGAAAACCAAGTTTGGAGAAAATCCCGCATCGTGGGAAATTATCCTGTTTTTCCTAAACAACACGTCGTAACTCGAAAAGCTTTCGTGTTGCGTGTCTGTCTAAGTGTGTAGCCTCAAAAGAGAAGGCACAGGAGAGTTTTCTCTCGAAAGAATATGCAAGAATACTACGTTATAAGGAAATACAGTGTTGCAGAGTAAAGACAAATACGTACTAATTGGAAACACTTTACGAGAAGAAATAGCGCATCGCAAAAATTAGATTGTGTCTCCTAAACAACACGTTGTAACTCGAAAATATTTGTTGTGACGTGTACTTCTAAACGTGTAGCCTCAAAAGAGAAGCCAAGGAGAATTTTCTTTCATCAAAATTTGTCAGAAATCCACATTTTAAGGAAATCCCGCATAGTGCGAAATTATCTTGTTTTTCCTAAACAACATGTTGTAACTCGAAAAGCTGTGGTGTTGCGTGTATGTCTAAGCGTGTAGCCTCAAAATAGAACACTCAGGAGAGTTTTCTCTCGAAAGAATATGTAAGAATACCACCTTATAAGGAAATACAGTGTTGCAGAGTAAAGACAAATACGTATCTATTGGAAACACTTTACGAAGTGAAATAACACATCTTACAAAATTAGCTTGTATCTCCTAAACAGCACGTTGTAACTCGAAAAGCTTTGGTGTTGCATGTAGCTTTTCGAGTTACAACGTGTTGTTTAGGAAAAACAAGATAATTTCGCACGATGCGGGATTTCCTTAATAAGTGGTTTTCTGACAAATTTTGACCAAAGAAAATTCTCCTATGGCTTCTCTTTTCAGGCTACACGTTTAGACGTACAGGCCACACCAAATCTTTTTAAGTTGCAACGTGTTGTTTAGTAGATACAAGCTAATTTTGTACGATGCGTTATTTCTTCTCGTAAAGTTTTTCCAATACATAAGTATTTGTCTTTACTCTGCAACACTGTATTTCCTAATAACGTGGTATTCTTACATATTCTTTCGAGAAAAAACTCTCCTTTGCGTTCTACTTTGAGGCTACACGCTTACACATAGACGCAACACCAAAGCTTTTCGAGTTACAACGTGTTGTTTAGGAGATACAAGCTAATTTCTTACGATGCGTTATTTCTTCTCGTAAAGTTTTTCCAAGACGTAAGTATTTGTCTTTACTCTGCAACACTGTATTTCCTAATAACGTGGTATTCTTACATATTCTTTCGAGAAAAAACTCTCCTTTGCGTTCTCTTTTGAGGCTATACGCTTAGACATACACGCAGCACCAAAGCTTTTCGAGTTACAACGTGTTGTTTAGGAAAAACAAGATAATTTCGCACAATGCGGGATTTCCTTAAAACGTGGTTTTCTGACAAAATTTAACGAACAAAAATTCTCCTGTGGGTTCTCTTTTGAGGCTACATGTTTAGACATACACACCACACCAAATCTTTCCGAGTTATATCGTGTAGTTTAGGAGATACATACTAATTTTGTACGATGCCTTATTTCTTCTCGTAAAGTTTAAGTGTTTCCAATAAGTACGTATTTGTCTTTACTCTGCAACACTGTATTTCCTTATAACGTGGTATTCTTACATATTCTTTCGAGAGAAAACTCTCCTTTGCGTTCTCTTTTGAGGCTATACGCTTAGACATACATGCAGCACCAAAGCTTTTCGAGTTACAACGTGTTGTTTAGGAAAAACAAGATAATTTCGCACAATGCGGGATTTCCTTAAAACGTGGTTTTCTGACAAAATTTAACGAACAAAAATGCTCCTGTGGGTTCTCTTTTGAGGCTACATGTTTAGACATACACACCACACCAAATCTTTGTGAGTTATATCGTGTTGTTTAGGAGATACATACTAATTTTGTACGATGCCTTATTTCTTCTCATAAAGTTTAAGTGTTTCCAATAAGTACGTATTTGTCTTTACTCTGCAACACTGTATTTCCTTAACGCGGTATTCTTACATATTCTTTCGAGAGAAAACTCTCCTGTGCGTTCTCTTTTGAGGCTACACGCTTAGACATACACGCAACACCAAAGCTTTTCGAGTTAAAACGTTTGGTTTAGAAAAAACAAGATAATTTCGCACTATTCGGGATTACCTTAATACGTGGTTTTCTGACATATTTTGACCAAAGAAAATTCTCCTATGGGTTCTCTTTTCAGGCTACAAGTTAAGACGTACAGGCCACACCAAATCTTTTTAAGTTACAACGTGTTGTTTAGGAGATACAAGCCAATTTCTTACGATGCGTTATTTCTTCTCGTAAAGTTTTTTCCAATACGTAAGTATTTGTCTTTACTCTGCAACACTGTATTTCCTAATAACGTCGTATTCTTACACATTCTTTCGAGAAAAAACTCTCCTTTGCGTTCTCTTTTGAGGCTACACGCTTAGACATACACGCAACACCAAAGCTTTTCGAGTTACAATGTGTTGTTTAGGAAAAACAAGATAATTTCGCACGATGCGGGATTTCCATAAACGTGGTTTTCTGACAAATTTTGACGAAAGAAAATACTCCTGTGGGTTCTCTTTTGAGGCTACACATTTAGACGTACATGCCACACCAAATCATTTCGAGTTACAACGTGTTGTTTAGGAGAAACAAGCTAATTTTTTACGATGCGTTATTTGTTCTCATAAAGTTTTAGTGTTTCCATTACGTACATATTTGCCTTTACTCTGCAACACTGTATTTCCTTATAACGTGGTATTCTTGCATATTCTTTCGAGAGAAAACTCTCCTGTGCGTTCTCCTTTGAGGCTACATGCTTAGACATTCACGCAACACCAAAGCTTTTCGAGTTACAACGTGTTGTTTAGGAAAAACAAGATAATTTCGCAAGATGCGGGATTTCCTTAAAACGTGGTTTTCTGACAAATTTTGACGAAATAAAACTCTCCTGTGGGTACTCTTTTGAGGCTACACGCTTAGACATACACGCAACACCAAAGCTTTTCGAGTTACAATGTGTTGTTTAGGAAAAACAAGATAATTTCGCACGATGCGGGATTTCCATAAACGTGGTTTTCTGACAAATTTTGACGAAAGAAAATACTCCTGTGGGTTCTCTTTTGAGGCTACACATTTAGACGTACATGCCACACCAAATCATTTCGAGTTACAACGTGTTGTTTAGGAGAAACAAGCTAATTTTTTACGATGCGTTATTTCTTCTCATAAAGTTTTAGTGTTTCCATTACGTACATATTTGCCTTTACTCTGCAACACTGTATTTCCTTATAACGTGGTATTCTTGCATATTCTTTCGAGAGAAAACTCTCCTGTGCGTTCTCCTTTGAGGCTACATGCTTAGACATTCACGCAACACCAAAGCTTTTCGAGTTACAACGTGTTGTTTAGGAAAAACAAGATAATTTCGCAAGATGCGGGATTTCCTTAAAACGTGGTTTTCTGACAAATTTTGACGAAATAAAACTCTCCTGTGGGTACTCTTTTGAGGCTACACGTTTAGACGTGCACCCCACACCAAATCTTTTCGAGTTATAACGAGTTGTTTAGGACATACAAGCTAATTTTGCCAGAATGCGTTATTTCTCTCATAAAGTGTTTCCAATACGTACGTATTTGTCTTTATTCTGCAACACTGTATTTCCTTATAACGTGGTATCCTTACATATTCTTTCGAGAGAAAACTCTCCTGTGCGTTCTCTTTTGAGGCTACACGCTTAGACATACACGCAACACCAAAGCTTTCGAGTTACAACGTGTTGTTTAGGAAAAACAAGATAATTTCGCAAGATGCGGGATTTCCTTAAAACGTGGTTTTCTGACAAATTTTGACGAAAGAAAATTATCCTGTGGGTTCTCTTTTGAGGCTACAAGTTTAGAAGTACACACCACACCAAATCTTTTCAAGTTATAACGTGTTGTTTAGGAGATACAAACTAATTTTGTAAGATGCCTTATTTCTTCTCGTAAAGTTTAAGTTTTTCCAATAAGTACGTATTTGTCTTTACTCTGCAACACTGTATTTCCTTATAACGTGGTTTTCTTACATATTCTTTCGAGAGAAAACTCTCCTGGGCATTCTCCTTTGAGGTTACAGGCTTAGACATACACGCAACACCAAAGCTTTTCGAGTTAAAACGTTTTGTTTAGGAAGAACAAGATAATTTCGCACGATGCGGAATTTCCTTAATACGTGGTTTTCTGACAAATTTTGACCAAAGAAAATTCTCCTATGGGTTCTCTTTTGAGACTACACGTTTAGACGTACAGGCCACACCAAATCTTTTTAAGTTACAACGTGTTGTTTAGGAGATACAAGCTAATTTTGTACGATGCGTTATTTCTTCTCTTAAGTTTAAGTTTTTCCAATAAGTACGTATTTGTCTTTACTCTGCAACACTGTATTTCCTTATAACGTGGTATTCTTACATATTCTTTCGAGAGAAAACTCTCCTGTGCGTTCTCTTTTGAGGCTACACGCTTAGACATACACGCAACACCAAAGCTTTTCGAGTTAAAACGTTTTTTTTTAAGAAAAACAAGATAATTTCGCAGAATGCGGGATTTCCTTAAAACGTGGTTTTCTGACAAATTTTGACGAAAGAAAATTTTCCTGTGGGTTCTCTTTTGAGGCTACACGTTTAGACAAACACACCACACCAAATCTTTTCGAGTTATAATGTGTTGTTTAGGAGATACAAACTAATTTTGTAAGATGCCTTATTTCTTCTCGTAAGGTTTAAGTTTTTCCAATAAGTACGTATTTGTCTTTACTCTGCAACACTGTATTTCCTTATAACGTGGTATTCTTACATATTCTTTCGAGAGAAAACTCTCCTGTGCGTTCTCTTTTGAGGCTACACGCTTAGACATACACGCAACACCAAAGCATTTCGAGTTAAAACGTTTTGTTTAGGAAAAACAAGATTATTTCGCACGATGCGGGATTTCCTTAATACGTGGTTTTCTGACAAATTTTGACCAAAGAAAATTCTCCTATGGCTTCTCTTTTCAGGCTACACGTTTAGACGTACAGGCCACACCAAATCTTTTTAAGTTGCAACGTGTTGTTTAGTAGATACAAGCTAATTTTGTACGATGCGTTATTTCTTCTCGTAAAGTTTTTCCAATACATAAGTATTTGTCTTTACTCTGCAACACTGTATTTCCTAATAACGTGGTATTCTTACATATTCTTTCGAGAAAAAACTCTCCTTTGCGTTCTCCTTTGAGGCTACACGCTTACACATAGACGCAACACCAAAGCTTTTCGAGTTACAACGTGTTGTTTAGGAGATACAAGCTAATTTCTTACGATGCGTTATTTCTTCTCGTAAAGTTTTTCCAAGACGTAAGTATTTGTCTTTACTCTGCAACACTGTATTTCCTAATAACGTGGTATTCTTACATATTCTTTCGAGAAAAAACTCTCCTTTGCGTTCTCTTTTGAGGCTATACGCTTAGACATACACGCAGCACCAAAGCTTTTCGAGTTACAACGTGTTGTTTAGGAAAAACAAGATAATTTCGCACAATGCGGGATTTCCTTAAAACGTGGTTTTCTGACAAAATTTAACGAACAAAAATTCTCCTGTGGGTTCTCTTTTGAGGCTACATGTTTAGACATACACACCACACCAAATCTTTCCGAGTTATATCGTGTTGTTTAGGAGATACATACTAATTTTGTACGATGCCTTATTTCTTCTCGTAAAGTTTAAGTGTTTCCAATAAGTACGTATTTGTCTTTACTCTGCAACACTGTATTTCCTTATAACGTGGTATTCTTACATATTCTTTCGAGAGAAAACTCTCCTGTGCGTTCTCTTTTGAGGCTACACGCTTAGACATACACGCAACACCAAAGCTTTTCGAGTTAAAACGTTTGGTTTAGAAAAAAACAAGATAATTTCGCACTATGCGGGATTTCCTTAATACGTGGTTTTCTGACATATTTTGACCAAAGAAAATTCTCCTATGGGTTCTCTTTTCAGGCTACACGTTAAGACGTACAGGCCACACCAAATCTTTTTAAGTTACAACGTGTTGTTTAGGAGATACAAGCTAATTTCTTACGATGCGTTATTTCTTCTCGTAAAGTTTTTTCCAATACGTAAGTATTTGTCTTTACTCTGCAACACTGTATTTCCTAATAACGTCGTATTCTTACACATTCTTTCGAGAAAAAACTCTCCTTTGCGTTCTCTTTTGAGGCTACACGCTTAGACATACACGCAACACCAAAGCTTTTCGAGTTACAACGTGTTGTTTAGGAAAAACAAGATAATTTCGCACGATGCGGGATTTCCTTAAAACGTGGTTTTCTGACAAATTTTGACGAAAGAAAATACTCCTGTGGGTTCTCTTTTGAGGCTACACATGTAGACGTATATGCCACACCAAATCATTTCGAGTTACAACGTGTTGTTTAGGAGAAACAAGCTAATTTTTTACGATGCGTTATTTCTTCTCATAAAGTTTTAGTGTTTCCATTACGTACATATTTGCCTTTACTCTGCAACACTGTATTTCCTTATAACGTGGTATTCTTGCATATTCTTTCGAGAGAAAACTCTCCTGTGCGTTCTCCTTTGAGGCTACATGCTTAGACATTCACGCAACACCAAAGCTTTTCGATTTACAACGTGTTGTTTAGGAAAAACAAGATAATTTCGCAAGATGCGGGATTTCCTTAAAACGTGGTTTTCTGACAAATTTTGACGAAATAAAACTCTCCTGTGGGTACTCTTTTGAGGCTACACGTGTAGACGTGCACCCCACACCAAATCTTTTCGAGTTATAACGAGTTGTTTAGGACATACAAGCTAATTTTGCCAGATGCGTTATTTCTCTCATAAAGTGTTTCCAATACGTATGTATTTGTCTTTATTCTGCAACACTGTATTTCCTTATAACGTGGTATCCTTACATATTCTTTCGAGAGAAAACTCTCCTGTGCGTTCTCTTTTGAGGCTACACGCTTAGACATACACGCAACACCAAAGCTTTCGAGTTACAACGTGTTGTTTAGGAAAAACAAGATAATTTCGCAAGATGCGGGATTTCCTTAAAACGTGGTTTTCTGACAAATTTTGACGAAAGAAAATTATCCTGTGGGTTCTCTTTTGAGGCTACAAGTTTAGAAGTACACACCACACCAAATCTTTTCAAGTTATAACGTGTTGTTTAGGAGATACAAACTAATTTTGTAAGATGCCTTATTTCTTCTCGTAAAGTTTAAGTTTTTCCAATAAGTACGTATTTGTCTTTACTCTGCAACACTGTATTTCCTTATAACGTGGTTTTCTTACATATTCTTTCGAGAGAAAACTCTCCTGGGCATTCTCCTTTGAGGTTACAGGCTTAGACATACACGCAACACCAAAGCTTTTCGAGTTAAAACGTTTTGTTTAGGAAGAACAAGATAATTTCGCACGATGCGGAATTTCCTTAATACGTGGTTTTCTGACAAATTTTGACCAAAGAAAATTCTCCTATGGGTTCTCTTTTGAGGCTACACGTTTAGACGTACAGGCCACACCAAATCTTTTTAAGTTACAACGTGTTGTTTAGGAGATACAAGCTAATTTTGTACGATGCGTTATTTCTTCTCTTAAGTTTAAGTTTTTCCAATATGTACTTATTTGTCTTTACTCTGCAACACTGTATTTCCTTATAACGTGGTATTCTTACATATTCTTTCGAGAGAAAACTCTCCTGTGCGTTCTCTTTTGAGGCTACACGCTTAGACATACACGCAACACCAAAGCTTTTCGAGTTAAAACTTTTTTTTTTTTAAGAAAAACAAGATAATTTCGCAGAATGCGGGATTTCCTTAAAACGTGGTTTTCTGACAAATTTTGACGAAAGAAAATTTTCCTGTGGGTTCTCTTTTGAGGCTACACGTTTAGACAAACACACCACACCAAATCTTTTCGAGTTATAATGTGTTGTTTAGGAGATACAAACTAATTTTGTAAGATGCCTTATTTCTTCTCGTAAGGTTTAAGTTTTTCCAATAAGTACGTATTTGTCTTTACTCTGCAACACTGTATATCCTTATAACGTGGTATTCTTACATATTCTTTCGAGAGAAAACTCTCCTGTGCGTTCTCTTTTGAGGCTACACGCTTAGACATACACGCAACACCAAAGCATTTCGAGTTAAAACGTTTTGTTTAGGAAAAACAAGATTATTTCGCACGATGCGGGATTTCCTTAATACGTGGTTTTCTGACAAATTTTGACCAAAGAAAATTCTCCTATGGCTTCTCTTTTCAGGCTACACGTTTAGACGTACAGGCCACACCAAATCTTTTTAAGTTGCAACGTGTTGTTTAGTAGATACAAGCTAATTTTGTACGATGCGTTATTTCTTCTCGTAAAGTTTTTCCAATACATAAGTATTTGTCTTTACTCTGCAACACTGTATTTCCTAATAACGTGGTATTCTTACATATTCTTTCGAGAAAAAACTCTCCTTTGCGTTCTCCTTTGAGGCTACACGCTTACACATAGACGCAACACCAAAGCTTTTCGAGTTACAACGTGTTGTTTAGGAGATACAAGCTAATTTCTTACGATGCGTTATTTCTTCTCGTAAAGTTTTTCCAAGACGTAAGTATTTGTCTTTACTCTGCAACACTGTATTTCCTAATAACGTGGTATTCTTACATATTCTTTCGAGAAAAAACTCTCCTTTGCGTTCTCTTTTGAGGCTATACGCTTAGACATACACGCAGCACCAAAGCTTTTCGAGTTACAACGTGTTGTTTAGGAAAAACAAGATAATTTCGCACAATGCGGGATTTCCTTAAAACGTGGTTTTCTGACAAAATTTAACGAACAAAAATTCTCCTGTGGGTTCTCTTTTGAGGCTACATGTTTAGACATACACACCACACCAAATCTTTCCGAGTTATATCGTGTTGTTTAGGAGATACATACTAATTTTGTACGATGCCTTATTTCTTCTCGTAAAGTTTAAGTGTTTCCAATAAGTACGTATTTGTCTTTACTCTGCAACACTGTATTTCCTTATAACGTGGTATTCTTACATATTCTTTCGAGAGAAAACTCTCCTGTGCGTTCTCTTTTGAGGCTACACGCTTAGACATACACGCAACACCAAAGCTTTTCGAGTTAAAACGTTTGGTTTAGAAAAAAACAAGATAATTTCGCACTATGCGGGATTTCCTTAATACGTGGTTTTCTGACATATTTTGACCAAAGAAAATTCTCCTATGGGTTCTCTTTTCAGGCTACACGTTAAGACGTACAGGCCACACCAAATCTTTTTAAGTTACAACGTGTTGTTTAGGAGATACAAGCTAATTTCTTACGATGCGTTATTTCTTCTCGTAAAGTTTTTTCCAATACGTAAGTATTTGTCTTTACTCTGCAACACTGTATTTCCTAATAACGTCGTATTCTTACACATTCTTTCGAGAAAAAACTCTCCTTTGCGTTCTCTTTTGAGGCTACACGCTTAGACATACACGCAACACCAAAGCTTTTCGAGTTACAACGTGTTGTTTAGGAAAAACAAGATAATTTCGCACGATGCGGGATTTCCTTAAAACGTGGTTTTCTGACAAATTTTGACGAAAGAAAATACTCCTGTGGGTTCTCTTTTGAGGCTACACATGTAGACGTATATGCCACACCAAATCATTTCGAGTTACAACGTGTTGTTTAGGAGAAACAAGCTAATTTTTTACGATGCGTTATTTCTTCTCATAAAGTTTTAGTGTTTCCATTACGTACATATTTGCCTTTACTCTGCAACACTGTATTTCCTTATAACGTGGTATTCTTGCATATTCTTTCGAGAGAAAACTCTCCTGTGCGTTCTCCTTTGAGGCTACATGCTTAGACATTCACGCAACACCAAAGCTTTTCGATTTACAACGTGTTGTTTAGGAAAAACAAGATAATTTCGCAAGATGCGGGATTTCCTTAAAACGTGGTTTTCTGACAAATTTTGACGAAATAAAACTCTCCTGTGGGTACTCTTTTGAGGCTACACGTGTAGACGTGCACCCCACACCAAATCTTTTCGAGTTATAACGAGTTGTTTAGGACATACAAGCTAATTTTGCCAGATGCGTTATTTCTCTCATAAAGTGTTTCCAATACGTATGTATTTGTCTTTATTCTGCAACACTGTATTTCCTTATAACGTGGTATCCTTACATATTCTTTCGAGAGAAAACTCTCCTGTGCATTCTCTTTTGAGGCTACACGCTTAGACATACACGCAACACCAAAGCTTTCGAGTTACAACGTGTTGTTTAGGAAAAACAAGATAATTTCGCAAGATGCGGGATTTCCTTAAAACGTGGTTTTCTGACAAATTTTGACGAAAGAAAATTATCCTGTGGGTTCTCTTTTGAGGCTACAAGTTTAGAAGTACACACCACACCAAATCTTTTCAAGTTATAACGTGTTGTTTAGGAGATACAAACTAATTTTGTAAGATGCCTTATTTCTTCTCGTAAAGTTTAAGTTTTTCCAATAAGTACGTATTTGTCTTTACTCTGCAACACTGTATTTCCTTATAACGTGGTTTTCTTACATATTCTTTCGAGAGAAAACTCTCCTGGGCATTCTCCTTTGAGGTTACAGGCTTAGACATACACGCAACACCAAAGCTTTTCGAGTTAAAACGTTTTGTTTAGGAAGAACAAGATAATTTCGCACGATGCGGAATTTCCTTAATACGTGGTTTTCTGACAAATTTTGACCAAAGAAAATTCTCCTATGGGTTCTCTTTTGAGGCTACACGTTTAGACGTACAGGCCACACCAAATCTTTTTAAGTTACAACGTGTTGTTTAGGAGATACAAGCTAATTTTGTACGATGCGTTATTTCTTCTCTTAAGTTTAAGTTTTTCCAATAAGTACGTATTTGTCTTTACTCTGCAACACTGTATTTCCTTATAACGTGGTATTCTTACATATTCTTTCGAGAGAAAACTCTCCTGTGCGTTCTCTTTTGAGGCTACACGCTTAGACATACACGCAACACCAAAGCTTTTCGAGTTAAAACGTTTTTTTTTAAGAAAAACAAGATAATTTCGCAGAATGCGGGATTTCTTTAAAACGTGGTTTTCTGACAAATTTTGACGAAAGAAAATTTTCCTGTGGGTTCTCTTTTGAGGCTACACGTTTAGACAAACACACCACACCAAATCTTTTCGAGTTATAATGTGTTGTTTAGGAGATACAAACTAATTTTGTAAGATGCCTTATTTCTTCTCGTAAGGTTTAAGTTTTTCCAATAAGTACGTATTTGTCTTTACTCTGCAACACTGTATTTCCTTATAACGTGGTATTCTTACATATTCTTTCGAGAGAAAACTCTCCTGTGCGTTCTCTTTTGAGGCTACACGCTTAGACATACACGCAACACCAAAGCATTTCGAGTTAAAACGTTTTGTTTAGGAAAAACAAGATTATTTCGCACGATGCGGGATTTCCTTAATACGTGGTTTTCTGACAAATTTTGACCAAAGAAAATTCTCCTATGGCTTCTCTTTTCAGGCTACACGTTTAGACGTACAGGCCACACCAAATCTTTTTAAGTTGCAACGTGTTGTTTAGTAGATACAAGCTAATTTTGTACGATGCGTTATTTCTTCTCGTAAAGTTTTTCCAATACATAAGTATTTGTCTTTACTCTGCAACACTGTATTTCCTAATAACGTGGTATTCTTACATATTCTTTCGAGAAAAAACTCTCCTTTGCGTTCTCCTTTGAGGCTACACGCTTACACATAGACGCAACACCAAAGCTTTTCGAGTTACAACGTGTTGTTTAGGAGATACAAGCTAATTTCTTACGATGCGTTATTTCTTCTCGTAAAGTTTTTCCAAGACGTAAGTATTTGTCTTTACTCTGCAACACTGTATTTCCTAATAACGTGGTATTCTTACATATTCTTTCGAGAAAAAACTCTCCTTTGCGTTCTCTTTTGAGGCTATACGCTTAGACATACACGCAGCACCAAAGCTTTTCGAGTTACAACGTGTTGTTTAGGAAAAACAAGATAATTTCGCACAATGCGGGATTTCCTTAAAACGTGGTTTTCTGACAAAATTTAACGAACAAAAATTCTCCTGTGGGTTCTCTTTTGAGGCTACATGTTTAGACATACACACCACACCAAATCTTTCCGAGTTATATCGTGTTGTTTAGGAGATACATACTAATTTTGTACGATGCCTTATTTCTTCTCGTAAAGTTTAAGTGTTTCCAATAAGTACGTATTTGTCTTTACTCTGCAACACTGTATTTCCTTATAACGTGGTATTCTTACATATTCTTTCGAGAGAAAACTCTCCTGTGCGTTCTCTTTTGAGGCTACACGCTTAGACATACACGCAACACCAAAGCATTTCGTGTTAAAACGTTTTGTTTAGGAAAAACAAGATTATTTCGCACGATGCGGGATTTCCTTAATACGTGGTTTTCTGACAAATTTTGACCAAAGAAAATTCTCCTATGGCTTCTCTTTTCAGGCTACACGTTTAGACGTACAGGCCACACCAAATCTTTTTAAGTTGCAACGTGTTGTTTAGTAGATACAAGCTAATTTTGTACGATGCGTTATTTCTTCTCGTAAAGTTTTTCCAATACATAAGTATTTGTCTTTACTCTGCAACACTGTATTTCCTAATAACGTGGTATTCTTACATATTCTTTCGAGAAAAAACTCTCCTTTGCGTTCTCCTTTGAGGCTACACGCTTACACATAGACGCAACACCAAAGCTTTTCGAGTTACAACGTGTTGTTTAGGAGATACAAGCTAATTTCTTACGATGCGTTATTTCTTCTCGTAAAGTTTTTCCAAGACGTAAGTATTTGTCTTTACTCTGCAACACTGTATTTCCTAATAACGTGGTATTCTTACATATTCTTTCGAGAAAAAACTCTCCTTTGCGTTCTCTTTTGAGGCTATACGCTTAGACATACACGCAGCACCAAAGCTTTTCGAGTTACAACGTGTTGTTTAGGAAAAACAAGATAATTTCGCACAATGCGGGATTTCCTTAAAACGTGGTTTTCTGACAAAATTTAACGAACAAAAATTCTCCTGTGGGTTCTCTTTTGAGGCTACATGTTTAGACATACACACCACACCAAATCTTTCCGAGTTATATCGTGTTGTTTAGGAGATACATACTAATTTTGTACGATGCCTTATTTCTTCTCGTAAAGTTTAAGTGTTTCCAATAAGTACGTATTTGTCTTTACTCTGCAACACTGTATTTCCTTATAACGTGGTATTCTTACATATTCTTTCGAGAGAAAACTCTCCTGTGCGTTCTCTTTTGAGGCTACACGCTTAGACATACACGCAACACCAAAGCTTTTCGAGTTAAAACGTTTGGTTTAGAAAAAAACAAGATAATTTCGCACTATGCGGGATTTCCTTAATACGTGGTTTTCTGACATATTTTGACCAAAGAAAATTCTCCTATGGGTTCTCTTTTCAGGCTACACGTTAAGACGTACAGGCCACACCAAATCTTTTTAAGTTACAACGTGTTGTTTAGGAGATACAAGCTAATTTCTTACGATGCGTTATTTCTTCTCGTAAAGTTTTTTCCAATACGTAAGTATTTGTCTTTACTCTGCAACACTGTATTTCCTAATAACGTCGTATTCTTACACATTCTTTCGAGAAAAAACTCTCCTTTGCGTTCTCTTTTGAGGCTACACGCTTAGACATACACGCAACACCAAAGCTTTTCGAGTTACAACGTGTTGTTTAGGAAAAACAAGATAATTTCGCACGATGCGGGATTTCCTTAAAACGTGGTTTTCTGACAAATTTTGACGAAAGAAAATACTCCTGTGGGTTCTCTTTTGAGGCTACACATGTAGACGTATATGCCACACCAAATCATTTCGAGTTACAACGTGTTGTTTAGGAGAAACAAGCTAATTTTTTACGATGCGTTATTTCTTCTCATAAAGTTTTAGTGTTTCCATTACGTACATATTTGCCTTTACTCTGCAACACTGTATTTCCTTATAACGTGGTATTCTTGCATATTCTTTCGAGAGAAAACTCTCCTGTGCGTTCTCCTTTGAGGCTACATGCTTAGACATTCACGCAACACCAAAGCTTTTCGATTTACAACGTGTTGTTTAGGAAAAACAAGATAATTTCGCAAGATGCGGGATTTCCTTAAAACGTGGTTTTCTGACAAATTTTGACGAAATAAAACTCTCCTGTGGGTACTCTTTTGAGGCTACACGTGTAGACGTGCACCCCACACCAAATCTTTTCGAGTTATAACGAGTTGTTTAGGACATACAAGCTAATTTTGCCAGATGCGTTATTTCTCTCATAAAGTGTTTCCAATACGTATGTATTTGTCTTTATTCTGCAACACTGTATTTCCTTATAACGTGGTATCCTTACATATTCTTTCGAGAGAAAACTCTCCTGTGCATTCTCTTTTGAGGCTACACGCTTAGACATACACGCAACACCAAAGCTTTCGAGTTACAACGTGTTGTTTAGGAAAAACAAGATAATTTCGCAAGATGCGGGATTTCCTTAAAACGTGGTTTTCTGACAAATTTTGACGAAAGAAAATTATCCTGTGGGTTCTCTTTTGAGGCTACAAGTTTAGAAGTACACACCACACCAAATCTTTTCAAGTTATAACGTGTTGTTTAGGAGATACAAACTAATTTTGTAAGATGCCTTATTTCTTCTCGTAAAGTTTAAGTTTTTCCAATAAGTACGTATTTGTCTTTACTCTGCAACACTGTATTTCCTTATAACGTGGTTTTCTTACATATTCTTTCGAGAGAAAACTCTCCTGGGCATTCTCCTTTGAGGTTACAGGCTTAGACATACACGCAACACCAAAGCTTTTCGAGTTAAAACGTTTTGTTTAGGAAGAACAAGATAATTTCGCACGATGCGGAATTTCCTTAATACGTGGTTTTCTGACAAATTTTGACCAAAGAAAATTCTCCTATGGGTTCTCTTTTGAGGCTACACGTTTAGACGTACAGGCCACACCAAATCTTTTTAAGTTACAACGTGTTGTTTAGGAGATACAAGCTAATTTTGTACGATGCGTTATTTCTTCTCTTAAGTTTAAGTTTTTCCAATAAGTACGTATTTGTCTTTACTCTGCAACACTGTATTTCCTTATAACGTGGTATTCTTACATATTCTTTCGAGAGAAAACTCTCCTGTGCGTTCTCTTTTGAGGCTACACGCTTAGACATACACGCAACACCAAAGCTTTTCGAGTTAAAACGTTTTTTTTTAAGAAAAACAAGATAATTTCGCAGAATGCGGGATTTCTTTAAAACGTGGTTTTCTGACAAATTTTGACGAAAGAAAATTTTCCTGTGGGTTCTCTTTTGAGGCTACACGTTTAGACAAACACACCACACCAAATCTTTTCGAGTTATAATGTGTTGTTTAGGAGATACAAACTAATTTTGTAAGATGCCTTATTTCTTCTCGTAAGGTTTAAGTTTTTCCAATAAGTACGTATTTGTCTTTACTCTGCAACACTGTATTTCCTTATAACGTGGTATTCTTACATATTCTTTCGAGAGAAAACTCTCCTGTGCGTTCTCTTTTGAGGCTACACGCTTAGACATACACGCAACACCAAAGCATTTCGAGTTAAAACGTTTTGTTTAGGAAAAACAAGATTATTTCGCACGATGCGGGATTTCCTTAATACGTGGTTTTCTGACAAATTTTGACCAAAGAAAATTCTCCTATGGCTTCTCTTTTCAGGCTACACGTTTAGACGTACAGGCCACACCAAATCTTTTTAAGTTGCAACGTGTTGTTTAGTAGATACAAGCTAATTTTGTACGATGCGTTATTTCTTCTCGTAAAGTTTTTCCAATACATAAGTATTTGTCTTTACTCTGCAACACTGTATTTCCTAATAACGTGGTATTCTTACATATTCTTTCGAGAAAA
Source organism: Apodemus sylvaticus (assembly GCF_947179515.1). NCBI lineage: Eukaryota > Metazoa > Chordata > Mammalia > Rodentia > Muridae > Apodemus > Apodemus sylvaticus. The sequence goes on from NW_026263170.1 coordinate 223,646, forward strand.
AACTCTCCTTTGCGTTCTCCTTTGAGGCTACACGCTTACACATAGACGCAACACCAAAGCTTTTCGAGTTACAACGTGTTGTTTAGGAGATACAAGCTAATTTCTTACGATGCGTTATTTCTTCTCGTAAAGTTTTTCCAAGACGTAAGTATTTGTCTTTACTCTGCAACACTGTATTTCCTAATAACGTGGTATTCTTACATATTCTTTCGAGAAAAAACTCTCCTTTGCGTTCTCTTTTGAGGCTATACGCTTAGACATACACGCAGCACCAAAGCTTTTCGAGTTACAACGTGTTGTTTAGGAAAAACAAGATAATTTCGCACAATGCGGGATTTCCTTAAAACGTGGTTTTCTGACAAAATTTAACGAACAAAAATTCTCCTGTGGGTTCTCTTTTGAGGCTACATGTTTAGACATACACACCACACCAAATCTTTCCGAGTTATATCGTGTTGTTTAGGAGATACATACTAATTTTGTACGATGCCTTATTTCTTCTCGTAAAGTTTAAGTGTTTCCAATAAGTACGTATTTGTCTTTACTCTGCAACACTGTATTTCCTTATAACGTGGTATTCTTACATATTCTTTCGAGAGAAAACTCTCCTGTGCGTTCTCTTTTGAGGCTACACGCTTAGACATACACGCAACACCAAAGCTTTTCGAGTTAAAACGTTTGGTTTAGAAAAAAACAAGATAATTTCGCACTATGCGGGATTTCCTTAATACGTGGTTTTCTGACATATTTTGACCAAAGAAAATTCTCCTATGGGTTCTCTTTTCAGGCTACACGTTAAGACGTACAGGCCACACCAAATCTTTTTAAGTTACAACGTGTTGTTTAGGAGATACAAGCTAATTTCTTACGATGCGTTATTTCTTCTCGTAAAGTTTTTTCCAATACGTAAGTATTTGTCTTTACTCTGCAACACTGTATTTCCTAATAACGTCGTATTCTTACACATTCTTTCGAGAAAAAACTCTCCTTTGCGTTCTCTTTTGAGGCTACACGCTTAGACATACACGCAACACCAAAGCTTTTCGAGTTACAACGTGTTGTTTAGGAAAAACAAGATAATTTCGCACGATGCGGGATTTCCTTAAAACGTGGTTTTCTGACAAATTTTGACGAAAGAAAATACTCCTGTGGGTTCTCTTTTGAGGCTACACATGTAGACGTATATGCCACACCAAATCATTTCGAGTTACAACGTGTTGTTTAGGAGAAACAAGCTAATTTTTTACGATGCGTTATTTCTTCTCATAAAGTTTTAGTGTTTCCATTACGTACATATTTGCCTTTACTCTGCAACACTGTATTTCCTTATAACGTGGTATTCTTGCATATTCTTTCGAGAGAAAACTCTCCTGTGCGTTCTCCTTTGAGGCTACATGCTTAGACATTCACGCAACACCAAAGCTTTTCGATTTACAACGTGTTGTTTAGGAAAAACAAGATAATTTCGCAAGATGCGGGATTTCCTTAAAACGTGGTTTTCTGACAAATTTTGACGAAATAAAACTCTCCTGTGGGTACTCTTTTGAGGCTACACGTGTAGACGTGCACCCCACACCAAATCTTTTCGAGTTATAACGAGTTGTTTAGGACATACAAGCTAATTTTGCCAGATGCGTTATTTCTCTCATAAAGTGTTTCCAATACGTATGTATTTGTCTTTATTCTGCAACACTGTATTTCCTTATAACGTGGTATCCTTACATATTCTTTCGAGAGAAAACTCTCCTGTGCATTCTCTTTTGAGGCTACACGCTTAGACATACACGCAACACCAAAGCTTTCGAGTTACAACGTGTTGTTTAGGAAAAACAAGATAATTTCGCAAGATGCGGGATTTCCTTAAAACGTGGTTTTCTGACAAATTTTGACGAAAGAAAATTATCCTGTGGGTTCTCTTTTGAGGCTACAAGTTTAGAAGTACACACCACACCAAATCTTTTCAAGTTATAACGTGTTGTTTAGGAGATACAAACTAATTTTGTAAGATGCCTTATTTCTTCTCGTAAAGTTTAAGTTTTTCCAATAAGTACGTATTTGTCTTTACTCTGCAACACTGTATTTCCTTATAACGTGGTTTTCTTACATATTCTTTCGAGAGAAAACTCTCCTGGGCATTCTCCTTTGAGGTTACAGGCTTAGATATACACGCAACACCAAAGCTTTTCGAGTTAAAACGTTTTGTTTAGGAAGAACAAGATAATTTCGCACGATGCGGAATTTCCTTAATACGTGGTTTTCTGACAAATTTTGACCAAAGAAAATTCTCCTATGGGTTCTCTTTTGAGGCTACACGTTTAGACGTACAGGCCACACCAAATCTTTTTAAGTTACAACGTGTTGTTTAGGAGATACAAGCTAATTTTGTACGATGCGTTATTTCTTCTCTTAAGTTTAAGTTTTTCCAATAAGTACGTATTTGTCTTTACTCTGCAACACTGTATTTCCTTATAACGTGGTATTCTTACATATTCTTTCGAGAGAAAACTCTCCTGTGCGTTCTCTTTTGAGGCTACACGCTTAGACATACACGCAACACCAAAGCTTTTCGAGTTAAAACGTTTTTTTTTAAGAAAAACAAGATAATTTCGCAGAATGCGGGATTTCTTTAAAACGTGGTTTTCTGACAAATTTTGACGAAAGAAAATTTTCCTGTGGGTTCTCTTTTGAGGCTACACGTTTAGACAAACACACCACACCAAATCTTTTCGAGTTATAATGTGTTGTTTAGGAGATACAAACTAATTTTGTAAGATGCCTTATTTCTTCTCGTAAGGTTTAAGTTTTTCCAATAAGTACGTATTTGTCTTTACTCTGCAACACTGTATTTCCTTATAACGTGGTATTCTTACATATTCTTTCGAGAGAAAACTCTCCTGTGCGTTCTCTTTTGAGGCTACACGCTTAGACATACACGCAACACCAAAGCATTTCGAGTTAAAACGTTTTGTTTAGGAAAAACAAGATTATTTCGCACGATGCGGGATTTCCTTAATACGTGGTTTTCTGACAAATTTTGACCAAAGAAAATTCTCCTATGGCTTCTCTTTTCAGGCTACACGTTTAGACGTACAGGCCACACCAAATCTTTTTAAGTTGCAACGTGTTGTTTAGTAGATACAAGCTAATTTTGTACGATGCGTTATTTCTTCTCGTAAAGTTTTTCCAATACATAAGTATTTGTCTTTACTCTGCAACACTGTATTTCCTAATAACGTGGTATTCTTACATATTCTTTCGAGAAAAAACTCTCCTTTGCGTTCTCCTTTGAGGCTACACGCTTACACATAGACGCAACACCAAAGCTTTTCGAGTTACAACGTGTTGTTTAGGAGATACAAGCTAATTTCTTACGATGCGTTATTTCTTCTCGTAAAGTTTTTCCAAGACGTAAGTATTTGTCTTTACTCTGCAACACTGTATTTCCTAATAACGTGGTATTCTTACATATTCTTTCGAGAAAAAACTCTCCTTTGCGTTCTCTTTTGAGGCTATACGCTTAGACATACACGCAGCACCAAAGCTTTTCGAGTTACAACGTGTTGTTTAGGAAAAACAAGATAATTTCGCACAATGCGGGATTTCCTTAAAACGTGGTTTTCTGACAAAATTTAACGAACAAAAATTCTCCTGTGGGTTCTCTTTTGAGGCTACATGTTTAGACATACACACCACACCAAATCTTTCCGAGTTATATCGTGTTGTTTAGGAGATACATACTAATTTTGTACGATGCCTTATTTCTTCTCGTAAAGTTTAAGTGTTTCCAATAAGTACGTATTTGTCTTTACTCTGCAACACTGTATTTCCTTATAACGTGGTATTCTTACATATTCTTTCGAGAGAAAACTCTCCTGTGCGTTCTCTTTTGAGGCTACACGCTTAGACATACACGCAACACCAAAGCTTTTCGAGTTAAAACGTTTGGTTTAGAAAAAAACAAGATAATTTCGCACTATGCGGGATTTCCTTAATACGTGGTTTTCTGACATATTTTGACCAAAGAAAATTCTCCTATGGGTTCTCTTTTCAGGCTACACGTTAAGACGTACAGGCCACACCAAATCTTTTTAAGTTACAACGTGTTGTTTAGGAGATACAAGCTAATTTCTTACGATGCGTTATTTCTTCTCGTAAAGTTTTTTCCAATACGTAAGTATTTGTCTTTACTCTGCAACACTGTATTTCCTAATAACGTCGTATTCTTACACATTCTTTCGAGAAAAAACTCTCCTTTGCGTTCTCTTTTGAGGCTACACGCTTAGACATACACGCAACACCAAAGCTTTTCGAGTTACAACGTGTTGTTTAGGAAAAACAAGATAATTTCGCACGATGCGGGATTTCCTTAAAACGTGGTTTTCTGACAAATTTTGACGAAAGAAAATACTCCTGTGGGTTCTCTTTTGAGGCTACACATGTAGACGTATATGCCACACCAAATCATTTCGAGTTACAACGTGTTGTTTAGGAGAAACAAGCTAATTTTTTACGATGCGTTATTTCTTCTCATAAAGTTTTAGTGTTTCCATTACGTACATATTTGCCTTTACTCTGCAACACTGTATTTCCTTATAACGTGGTATTCTTGCATATTCTTTCGAGAGAAAACTCTCCTGTGCGTTCTCCTTTGAGGCTACATGCTTAGACATTCACGCAACACCAAAGCTTTTCGATTTACAACGTGTTGTTTAGGAAAAACAAGATAATTTCGCAAGATGCGGGATTTCCTTAAAACGTGGTTTTCTGACAAATTTTGACGAAATAAAACTCTCCTGTGGGTACTCTTTTGAGGCTACACGTGTAGACGTGCACCCCACACCAAATCTTTTCGAGTTATAACGAGTTGTTTAGGACATACAAGCTAATTTTGCCAGATGCGTTATTTCTCTCATAAAGTGTTTCCAATACGTATGTATTTGTCTTTATTCTGCAACACTGTATTTCCTTATAACGTGGTATCCTTACATATTCTTTCGAGAGAAAACTCTCCTGTGCGTTCTCTTTTGAGGCTACACGCTTAGACATACACGCAACACCAAAGCTTTCGAGTTACAACGTGTTGTTTAGGAAAAACAAGATAATTTCGCAAGATGCGGGATTTCCTTAAAACGTGGTTTTCTGACAAATTTTGACGAAAGAAAATTATCCTGTGGGTTCTCTTTTGAGGCTACAAGTTTAGAAGTACACACCACACCAAATCTTTTCAAGTTATAACGTGTTGTTTAGGAGATACAAACTAATTTTGTAAGATGCCTTATTTCTTCTCGTAAAGTTTAAGTTTTTCCAATAAGTACGTATTTGTCTTTACTCTGCAACACTGTATTTCCTTATAACGTGGTTTTCTTACATATTCTTTCGAGAGAAAACTCTCCTGGGCATTCTCCTTTGAGGTTACAGGCTTAGACATACACGCAACACCAAAGCTTTTCGAGTTAAAACGTTTTGTTTAGGAAGAACAAGATAATTTCGCACGATGCGGAATTTCCTTAATACGTGGTTTTCTGACAAATTTTGACCAAAGAAAATTCTCCTATGGGTTCTCTTTTGAGGCTACACGTTTAGACGTACAGGCCACACCAAATCTTTTTAAGTTACAACGTGTTGTTTAGGAGATACAAGCTAATTTTGTACGATGCGTTATTTCTTCTCTTAAGTTTAAGTTTTTCCAATAAGTACGTATTTGTCTTTACTCTGCAACACTGTATTTCCTTATAACGTGGTATTCTTACATATTCTTTCGAGAGAAAACTCTCCTGTGCGTTCTCTTTTGAGGCTACACGCTTAGACATACACGCAACACCAAAGCTTTTCGAGTTAAAACGTTTTATTTTTAAAAAAAACAAGATAATTTCGCAGAATGCGGGATTTCCTTAAAACGTGGTTTTCTGACAAATTTTGACGAAAGAAAATTTTCCTGTGGGTTCTCTTTTGAGGCTACACGTTTAGACAAACACACCACACCAAATCTTTTCGAGTTATAATGTGTTGTTTAGGAGATACAAACTAATTTTGTAAGATGCCTTATTTCTTCTCGTAAGGTTTAAGTTTTTCCAATAAGTACGTATTTGTCTTTACTCTGCAACACTGTATTTCCTTATAACGTGGTATTCTTACATATTCTTTCGAGAGAAAACTCTCCTGTGCGTTCTCTTTTGAGGCTACACGCTTAGACATACACGCAACACCAAAGCATTTCGAGTTAAAACGTTTTGTTTAGGAAAAACAAGATTATTTCGCACGATGCGGGATTTCCTTAATACGTGGTTTTCTGACAAATTTTGACCAAAGAAAATTCTCCTATGGCTTCTCTTTTCAGGCTACACGTTTAGACGTACAGGCCACACCAAATCTTTTTAAGTTGCAACGTGTTGTTTAGTAGATACAAGCTAATTTTGTACGATGCGTTATTTCTTCTCGTAAAGTTTTTCCAATACATAAGTATTTGTCTTTACTCTGCAACACTGTATTTCCTAATAACGTGGTATTCTTACATATTCTTTCGAGAAAAAACTCTCCTTTGCGTTCTCCTTTGAGGCTACACGCTTACACATAGACGCAACACCAAAGCTTTTCGAGTTACAACGTGTTGTTTAGGAGATACAAGCTAATTTCTTACGATGCGTTATTTCTTCTCGTAAAGTTTTTCCAAGACGTAAGTATTTGTCTTTACTCTGCAACACTGTATTTCCTAATAACGTGGTATTCTTACATATTCTTTCGAGAAAAAACTCTCCTTTGCGTTCTCTTTTGAGGCTATACGCTTAGACATACACGCAGCACCAAAGCTTTTCGAGTTACAACGTGTTGTTTAGGAAAAACAAGATAATTTCGCACAATGCGGGATTTCCTTAAAACGTGGTTTTCTGACAAAATTTAACGAACAAAAATTCTCCTGTGGGTTCTCTTTTGAGGCTACATGTTTAGACATACACACCACACCAAATCTTTCCGAGTTATATCGTGTTGTTTAGGAGATACATACTAATTTTGTACGATGCCTTATTTCTTCTCGTAAAGTTTAAGTGTTTCCAATAAGTACGTATTTGTCTTTACTCTGCAACACTGTATTTCCTTATAACGTGGTATTCTTACATATTCTTTCGAGAGAAAACTCTCCTGTGCGTTCTCTTTTGAGGCTACACGCTTAGACATACAGGCAACACCAAAGCTTTTCGAGTTAAAACGTTTGGTTTAGAAAAAAACAAGATAATTTCGCACTATGCGGGATTTCCTTAATACGTGGTTTTCTGACATATTTTGACCAAAGAAAATTCTCCTATGGGTTCTCTTTTCAGGCTACACGTTAAGACGTACAGGCCACACCAAATCTTTTTAAGTTACAACGTGTTGTTTAGGAGATACAAGCTAATTTCTTACGATGCGTTATTTCTTCTCGTAAAGTTTTTTCCAATACGTAAGTATTTGTCTTTACTCTGCAACACTGTATTTCCTAATAACGTCGTATTCTTACACATTCTTTCGAGAAAAAACTCTCCTTTGCGTTCTCTTTTGAGGCTACACGCTTAGACATACACGCAACACCAAAGCTTTTCGAGTTACAACGTGTTGTTTAGGAAAAACAAGATAATTTCGCACGATGCGGGATTTCCTTAAAACGTGGTTTTCTGACAAATTTTGACGAAAGAAAATACTCCTGTGGGTTCTCTTTGAGGCTACACATGTAGACGTATATGCCACACCAAATCATTTCGAGTTACAACGTGTTGTTTAGGAGAAACAAGCTAATTTTTTACGATGCGTTATTTCTTCTCATAAAGTTTTAGTGTTTCCATTACGTACATATTTGCCTTTACTCTGCAACACTGTATTTCCTTATAACGTGGTATTCTTGCATATTCTTTCGAGAGAAAACTCTCCTGTGCGTTCTCCTTTGAGGCTACATGCTTAGACATTCACGCAACACCAAAGCTTTTCGATTTACAACGTGTTGTTTAGGAAAAACAAGATAATTTCGCAAGATGCGGGATTTCCTTAAAACGTGGTTTTCTGACAAATTTTGACGAAATAAAACTCTCCTGTGGGTACTCTTTTGAGGCTACACGTGTAGACGTGCACCCCACACCAAATCTTTTCGAGTTATAACGAGTTGTTTAGGACATACAAGCTAATTTTGCCAGATGCGTTATTTCTCTCATAAAGTGTTTCCAATACGTATGTATTTGTCTTTATCCTGCAACACTGTATTTCCTTATAACGTGGTATCCTTACATATTCTTTCGAGAGAAAACTCTCCTGTGCGTTCTCTTTTGAGGCTACACGCTTAGACATACACGCAACACCAAAGCTTTCGAGTTACAACGTGTTGTTTAGGAAAAACAAGATAATTTCGCAAGATGCGGGATTTCCTTAAAACGTGGTTTTCTGACAAATTTTGACGAAAGAAAATTATCCTGTGGGTTCTCTTTTGAGGCTACAAGTTTAGAAGTACACACCACACCAAATCTTTTCAAGTTTTAACGTGTTGTTTAGGAGATACAAACTAATTTTGTAAGATGCCTTATTTCTTCTCGTAAAGTTTAAGTTTTTCCAATAAGTACGTATTTGTCTTTACTCTGCAACACTGTATTTCCTTATAACGTGGTTTTCTTACATATTCTTTCGAGAGAAAACTCTCCTGGGCATTCTCCTTTGAGGTTACAGGCTTAGACATACACGCAACACCAAAGCTTTTCGAGTTAAAACGTTTTGTTTAGGAAGAACAAGATAATTTCGCACGATGCGGAATTTCCTTAATACGTGGTTTTCTGACAAATTTTGACCAAAGAAAATTCTCCTATGGGTTCTCTTTTGAGGCTACACGTTTAGACGTACAGGCCACACCAAATCTTTTTAAGTTACAACGTGTTGTTTAGGAGATACAAGCTAATTTTGTACGATGCGTTATTTCTTCTCTTAAGTTTAAGTTTTTCCAATAAGTACGTATTTGTCTTTACTCTGCAACACTGTATTTCCTTATAAGGTGGTATTCTTACATATTCTTTCGAGAGAAAACTCTCCTGTGCGTTCTCTTTTGAGGCTACACGCTTAGACATACACGCAACACCAAAGCTTTTCGAGTTAAAACGTTTTTTTTTAAGAAAAACAAGATAATTTCGCAGAATGCGGGATTTCTTTAAAACGTGGTTTTCTGACAAATTTTGACGAAAGAAAATTTTCCTGTGGGTTCTCTTTTGAGGCTACACGTTTAGACAAACACACCACACCAAATCTTTTCGAGTTATAATGTGTTGTTTAGGAGATACAAACTAATTTTGTAAGATGCCTTATTTCTTCTCGTAAGGTTTAAGTTTTTCCAATAAGTACGTATTTGTCTTTACTCTGCAACACTGTATTTCCTTATAACGTGGTATTCTTACATATTCTTTCGAGAGAAAACTCTCCTGTGCGTTCTCTTTTGAGGCTACACGCTTAGACATACACGCAACACCAAAGCATTTCGAGTTAAAACGTTTTGTTTAGGAAAAACAAGATTATTTCGCACGATGCGGGATTTCCTTAATACGTGGTTTTCTGACAAATTTTGACCAAAGAAAATTCTCCTATGGCTTCTCTTTTCAGGCTACACGTTTAGACGTACAGGCCACACCAAATCTTTTTAAGTTGCAACGTGTTGTTTAGTAGATACAAGCTAATTTTGTACGATGCGTTATTTCTTCTCGTAAAGTTTTTCCAATACATAAGTATTTGTCTTTACTCTGCAACACTGTATTTCCTAATAACGTGGTATTCTTACATATTCTTTCGAGAAAAAACTCTCCTTTGCGTTCTCCTTTGAGGCTACACGCTTACACATAGACGCAACACCAAAGCTTTTCGAGTTACAACGTGTTGTTTAGGAGATACAAGCTAATTTCTTACGATGCGTTATTTCTTCTCGTAAAGTTTTTCCAAGACGTAAGTATTTGTCTTTACTCTGCAACACTGTATTTCCTAATAACGTGGTATTCTTACATATTCTTTCGAGAAAAAACTCTCCTTTGCGTTCTCTTTTGAGGCTATACGCTTAGACATACACGCAGCACCAAAGCTTTTCGAGTTACAACGTGTTGTTTAGGAAAAACAAGATAATTTCGCACAATGCGGGATTTCCTTAAAACGTGGTTTTCTGACAAAATTTAACGAACAAAAATTCTCCTGTGGGTTCTCTTTTGAGGCTACATGTTTAGACATACACACCACACCAAATCTTTCCGAGTTATATCGTGTTGTTTAGGAGATACATACTAATTTTGTACGATGCCTTATTTCTTCTCGTAAAGTTTAAGTGTTTCCAATAAGTACGTATTTGTCTTTACTCTGCAACACTGTATTTCCTTATAACGTGGTATTCTTACATATTCTTTCGAGAGAAAACTCTCCTGTGCGTTCTCTTTTGAGGCTACACGCTTAGACATACACGCAACACCAAAGCTTTTCGAGTTAAAACGTTTGGTTTAGAAAAAAACAAGATAATTTCGCACTATGCGGGATTTCCTTAATACGTGGTTTTCTGACATATTTTGACCAAAGAAAATTCTCCTATGGGTTCTCTTTTCAGGCTACACGTTAAGACGTACAGGCCACACCAAATCTTTTTAAGTTACAACGTGTTGTTTAGGAGATACAAGCTAATTTCTTACGATGCGTTATTTCTTCTCGTAAAGTTTTTTCCAATACGTAAGTATTTGTCTTTACTCTGCAACACTGTATTTCCTAATAACGTCGTATTCTTACACATTCTTTCGAGAAAAAACTCTCCTTTGCGTTCTCTTTTGAGGCTACACGCTTAGACATACACGCAACACCAAAGCTTTTCGAGTTACAACGTGTTGTTTAGGAAAAACAAGATAATTTCGCACGATGCGGGATTTCCTTAAAACGTGGTTTTCTGACAAATTTTGACGAAAGAAAATACTCCTGTGGGTTCTCTTTTGAGGCTACACATGTAGACGTATATGCCACACCAAATCATTTCGAGTTACAACGTGTTGTTTAGGAGAAACAAGCTAATTTTTTACGATGCGTTATTTCTTCTCATAAAGTTTTAGTGTTTCCATTACGTACATATTTGCCTTTACTCTGCAACACTGTATTTCCTTATAACGTGGTATTCTTGCATATTCTTTCGAGAGAAAACTCTCCTGTGCGTTCTCCTTTGAGGCTACATGCTTAGACATTCACGCAACACCAAAGCTTTTCGATTTACAACGTGTTGTTTAGGAAAAACAAGATAATTTCGCAAGATGCGGGATTTCCTTAAAACGTGGTTTTCTGACAAATTTTGACGAAATAAAACTCTCCTGTGGGTACTCTTTTGAGGCTACACGTGTAGACGTGCACCCCACACCAAATCTTTTCGAGTTATAACGAGTTGTTTAGGACATACAAGCTAATTTTGCCAGATGCGTTATTTCTCTCATAAAGTGTTTCCAATACGTATGTATTTGTCTTTATTCTGCAACACTGTATTTCCTTATAACGTGGTATCCTTACATATTCTTTCGAGAGAAAACTCTCCTGTGCGTTCTCTTTTGAGGCTACACGCTTAGACATACACGCAACACCAAAGCTTTCGAGTTACAACGTGTTGTTTAGGAAAAACAAGATAATTTCGCAAGATGCGGGATTTCCTTAAAACGTGGTTTTCTGACAAATTTTGACGAAAGAAAATTATCCTGTGGGTTCTCTTTTGAGGCTACAAGTTTAGAAGTACACACCACACCAAATCTTTTCAAGTTATAACGTGTTGTTTAGGAGATACAAACTAATTTTGTAAGATGCCTTATTTCTTCTCGTAAAGTTTAAGTTTTTCCAATAAGTACGTATTTGTCTTTACTCTGCAACACTGTATTTCCTTATAACGTGGTTTTCTTACATATTCTTTCGAGAGAAAACTCTCCTGGGCATTCTCCTTTGAGGTTACAGGCTTAGACATACACGCAACACCAAAGCTTTTCGAGTTAAAACGTTTTGTTTAGGAAGAACAAGATAATTTCGCACGATGCGGAATTTCCTTAATACGTGGTTTTCTGACAAATTTTGACCAAAGAAAATTCTCCTATGGGTTCTCTTTTGAGGCTACACGTTTAGACGTACAGGCCACACCAAATCTTTTTAAGTTACAACGTGTTGTTTAGGAGATACAAGCTAATTTTGTACGATGCGTTATTTCTTCTCTTAAGTTTAAGTTTTTCCAATAAGTACGTATTTGTCTTTACTCTGCAACACTGTATTTCCTTATAACGTGGTATTCTTACATATTCTTTCGAGAGAAAACTCTCCTGTGCGTTCTCTTTTGAGGCTACACGCTTAGACATACACGCAACACCAAAGCTTTTCGAGTTAAAACGTTTTTTTTTTAAGAAAAACAAGATAATTTCGCAGAATGCGGGATTTCCTTAAAACGTGGTTTTCTGACAAATTTTGACGAAAGAAAATTTTCCTGTGGGTTCTCTTTTGAGGCTACACGTTTAGACAAACACACCACACCAAATCTTTTCGAGTTATAATGTGTTGTTTAGGAGATACAAACTAATTTTGTAAGATGCCTTATTTCTTCTCGTAAGGTTTAAGTTTTTCCAATAAGTACGTATTTGTCTTTACTCTGCAACACTGTATTTCCTTATAACGTGGTATTCTTACATATTCTTTCGAGAGAAAACTCTCCTGTGCGTTCTCTTTTGAGGCTACACGCTTAGACATACACGCAACACCAAAGCATTTCGAGTTAAAACGTTTTGTTTAGGAAAAACAAGATTATTTCGCACGATGCGGGATTTCCTTAATACGTGGTTTTCTGACAAATTTTGACCAAAGAAAATTCTCCTATGGCTTCTCTTTTCAGGCTACACGTTTAGACGTACAGGCCACACCAAATCTTTTTAAGTTGCAACGTGTTGTTTAGTAGATACAAGCTAATTTTGTACGATGCGTTATTTCTTCTCGTAAAGTTTTTCCAATACATAAGTATTTGTCTTTACTCTGCAACACTGTATTTCCTAATAACGTGGTATTCTTACATATTCTTTCGAGAAAAAACTCTCCTTTGCGTTCTCCTTTGAGGCTACACGCTTACACATAGACGCAACACCAAAGCTTTTCGAGTTACAACGTGTTGTTTAGGAGATACAAGCTAATTTCTTACGATGCGTTATTTCTTCTCGTAAAGTTTTTCCAAGACGTAAGTATTTGTCTTTACTCTGCAACACTGTATTTCCTAATAACGTGGTATTCTTACATATTCTTTCGAGAAAAAACTCTCCTTTGCGTTCTCTTTTGAGGCTATACGCTTAGACATACACGCAGCACCAAAGCTTTTCGAGTTACAACGTGTTGTTTAGGAAAAACAAGATAATTTCGCACAATGCGGGATTTCCTTAAAACGTGGTTTTCTGACAAAATTTAACGAACAAAAATTCTCCTGTGGGTTCTCTTTTGAGGCTACATGTTTAGACATACACACCACACCAAATCTTTCCGAGTTATATCGTGTTGTTTAGGAGATACATACTAATTTTGTACGATGCCTTATTTCTTCTCGTAAAGTTTAAGTGTTTCCAATAAGTACGTATTTGTCTTTACTCTGCAACACTGTATTTCCTTATAACGTGGTATTCTTACATATTCTTTCGAGAGAAAACTCTCCTGTGCGTTCTCTTTTGAGGCTACACGCTTAGACATACACGCAACACCAAAGCTTTTCGAGTTAAAACGTTTGGTTTAGAAAAAAACAAGATAATTTCGCACTATGCGGGATTTCCTTAATACGTGGTTTTCTGACATATTTTGACCAAAGAAAATTCTCCTATGGGTTCTCTTTTCAGGCTACACGTTAAGACGTACAGGCCACACCAAATCTTTTTAAGTTACAACGTGTTGTTTAGGAGATACAAGCTAATTTCTTACGATGCGTTATTTCTTCTCGTAAAGTTTTTTCCAATACGTAAGTATTTGTCTTTACTCTGCAACACTGTATTTCCTAATAACGTCGTATTCTTACACATTCTTTCGAGAAAAAACTCTCCTTTGCGTTCTCTTTTGAGGCTACACGCTTAGACATACACGCAACACCAAAGCTTTTCGAGTTACAACGTGTTGTTTAGGAAAAACAAGATAATTTCGCACGATGCGGGATTTCCTTAAAACGTGGTTTTCTGACAAATTTTGACGAAAGAAAATACTCCTGTGGGTTCTCTTTTGAGGCTACACATGTAGACGTATATGCCACACCAAATCATTTCGAGTTACAACGTGTTGTTTAGGAGAAACAAGCTAATTTTTTACGATGCGTTATTTCTTCTCATAAAGTTTTAGTGTTTCCATTACGTACATATTTGCCTTTACTCTGCAACACTGTATTTCCTTATAACGTGGTATTCTTGCATATTCTTTCGAGAGAAAACTCTCCTGTGCGTTCTCCTTTGAGGCTACATGCTTAGACATTCACGCAACACCAAAGCTTTTCGATTTACAACGTGTTGTTTAGGAAAAACAAGATAATTTCGCAAGATGCGGGATTTCCTTAAAACGTGGTTTTCTGACAAATTTTGACGAAATAAAACTCTCCTGTGGGTACTCTTTTGAGGCTACACGTGTAGACGTGCACCCCACACCAAATCTTTTCGAGTTATAACGAGTTGTTTAGGACATACAAGCTAATTTTGCCAGATGCGTTATTTCTCTCATAAAGTGTTTCCAATACGTATGTATTTGTCTTTATTCTGCAACACTGTATTTCCTTATAACGTGGTATCCTTACATATTCTTTCGAGAGAAAACTCTCCTGTGCGTTCTCTTTTGAGGCTACACGCTTAGACATACACGCAACACCAAAGCTTTCGAGTTACAACGTGTTGTTTAGGAAAAACAAGATAATTTCGCAAGATGCGGGATTTCCTTAAAACGTGGTTTTCTGACAAATTTTGACGAAAGAAAATTATCCTGTGGGTTCTCTTTTGAGGCTACAAGTTTAGAAGTACACACCACACCAAATCTTTTCAAGTTATAACGTGTTGTTTAGGAGATACAAACTAATTTTGTAAGATGCCTTATTTCTTCTCGTAAAGTTTAAGTTTTTCCAATAAGTACGTATTTGTCTTTACTCTGCAACACTGTATTTCCTTATAACGTGGTTTTCTTACATATTCTTTCGAGAGAAAACTCTCCTGGGCATTCTCCTTTGAGGTTACAGGCTTAGACATACACGCAACACCAAAGCTTTTCGAGTTAAAACGTTTTGTTTAGGAAGAACAAGATAATTTCGCACGATGCGGAATTTCCTTAATACGTGGTTTTCTGACAAATTTTGACCAAAGAAAATTCTCCTATGGGTTCTCTTTTGAGGCTACACGTTTAGACGTACAGGCCACACCAAATCTTTTTAAGTTACAACGTGTTGTTTAGGAGATACAAGCTAATTTTGTACGATGCGTTATTTCTTCTCTTAAGTTTAAGTTTTTCCAATAAGTACGTATTTGTCTTTACTCTGCAACACTGTATTTCCTTATAACGTGGTATTCTTACATATTCTTTCGAGAGAAAACTCTCCTGTGCGTTCTCTTTTGAGGCTACACGCTTAGACATACACGCAACACCAAAGCTTTTCGAGTTAAAACGTTTTTTTTTTTAAGAAAAACAAGATAATTTCGCAGAATGCGGGATTTCCTTAAAACGTGGTTTTCTGACAAATTTTGACGAAAGAAAATTTTCCTGTGGGTTCTCTTTTGAGGCTACACGTTTAGACAAACACACCACACCAAATCTTTTCGAGTTATAATGTGTTGTTTAGGAGATACAAACTAATTTTGTAAGATGCCTTATTTCTTCTCGTAAGGTTTAAGTTTTTCCAATAAGTACGTATTTGTCTTTACTCTGCAACACTGTATTTCCTTATAACGTGGTATTCTTACATATTCTTTCGAGAGAAAACTCTCCTGTGCGTTCTCTTTTGAGGCTACACGCTTAGACATACACGCAACACCAAAGCATTTCGAGTTAAAACGTTTTGTTTAGGAAAAACAAGATTATTTCGCACGATGCGGGATTTCCTTA